>NC_133852.1:1544146-1679779 GCF_047830755.1 Zonotrichia albicollis
GTTCTCCTCCTCGAGCCCCTCGATCTGGGCACAGAGCTGGGGTACCCCAAAAATCAGCCAGGAAATTGATACTGGGGACCCCAAAATCGACACTGGGACCCCAAAATTCACACTGGGATCCCAAAATCCACCCCAAAAATCAGCCATAAAATTAATACTAGGACCCCAAAATTAACCCCAAAACCACCACTGGGACTCCCCCAAAATCAGCCATAAAAATTCACACTGGGACCCTCAAAATTCAACCAAAATTCAGCCCGGGAACCCCAAAATCCACCCCAAAATCGACGCTGGGATGCCAAAAATTCACCCCAAAATCCACCCTGGGACCCCCAAAATCACCACAGGGATTCCCAAAAATCAGCCATGAAATTGATATTGGGGACCCCAAAATCACCACTGGGACCCCCAAAATCCACCCCAAAATCAACACAGGGACCCCAAAATTGACACTGGGACCCCCAAAATCCACCCAAAAATCAGCCATGAAATTGATACTGGGGACCCCAAAATCCACCCAAAATCAACACAGGGACCCCCAAAATTAACCCCAAAAATCAGCCATGAAATTTATATTGGGACCCCAAAATTCACCCCAAAATCACCACAGGGACCCCCCCAAAATTCACACTGGGACCTCCCAAATTAACCCCAAAATCACCACCGGGAGCCCCAAAATCCACCCCAAAAATCAGCCATGAAATTGATACTGGGACCCCAAAATTAACCAAATAATCGACACTGGGATCCCCAAAATTAACCCCAAAAATCAGCCATGAAATTCACACTGGGGACCCCAAAATTCACCCCAAAATCGACACTGGGACCCCCAAAATCCACCCCAAAAATCAGCCATGAAATTGATATTGGAGACCCCAAAATCGACACTGGGACCCCCAAAATTCACCCCAAAAATCAGCCACAAAATTGATATTGGGAGCCCAAAATTCACCCAAAATCGACACTGGACCCCCAAAATCCACCCAAAATCGACACTGGGACCCCCAAAATTAACCCCAAAAATCAGCCATGAAATTGATACTGGGAGCCCCAAAATTCACCCCAAAAATCAGCCATGAAATTGATACTGGGGACCCCAAAATTAACCCAAAATCGACACTGGGATCCCCAAAATTAACCCCAAAATCACCACAGGGACCCCCCAAAATTCACACTGGGACCCCCAAAATCCACCCCAAAATCAGCCACGAAATTGATACTGGGAGCCCAAATTCACCCCAAAAATCAGCCATGAAATTGATATTGAGAGCCCCAAAATCGACACTGGGACCCCAAAATAAACCCCAAAATCACCACTGGGACCCCCCCAAAATTCACACTGGGACCCCCAAAATCCATCCCAAAATCAGCCATGAAATTGATATTGGGGACCCCAAAAATCACCCCAAAATCGACACTGGACTCCCCCAAAATTCACACTGGGAGCCCCAAAATTCACCCCAAAAATCAGCCATGAAATTGATACTGGGGACCCCAAATTAACCCCAAAAATCAGCCATGAAATTGATACTGGGGACCCCAAAATTCACCCCAAAATCGACACTGGGAGCCCCAAAATCCACCCCAAAATCAGCCATGAAATTGATACTGGGGACCCCAAAATTCACCCAAAATCACCACAGGGACCCCAAAATTAACCCAAAAATCAGCCATGAAATTCACACTGGGACCCCAAAGTTAACCCCAAAATCAGCACGAAATTGATACTGGGACCCCAAATACACCCCAAAATTCACCCCAAAATCGACACTGGGACCCCCAAAATTCACACTGGGAGCCCCAAAATCCACCCAAAAATCAGCCATAAAATTGATATTGGGAGCCCCAATTCACCCCAAAATCACCACTGGGACCCCCAAAATTCACCCCAAAAATCAGCCATGAAATTGATATTGGGGACCCCAAAATTCACCCCAAAATTCAAACTGGGAGCCCCAAAATCCACCCCAAAAATCAGCCATGAAATTGATATTGGGGACCCCCAAAATTCACCCCAAAATCGACACTGGGAGCCACAAAATTCATACTGGGACCCTCAAATCCACCCCAAAAATCAGCCATGAAATTGATACTGGGGACCCCAAAATTCACCCCAAAATCACCACTGGATCCCAAAATTAACCCCAAATATCAGCCATAAAATTGATATTAGGAGCCCAAAATTAACCCCAAAATTGACACTGGGAGCCCCAAAATCCACCCCAAAAATCAGACACAAAATTGATATTGGGGACCCCAAAATTAACCCCAAAATCGACACTGGAGCCCCAAAATTCACCCCAAAAATCAGCCATGAAATTGATACTGGGACCCCAAAATTAACCCCAAAATCACCACCGGGACCCCAATAATCCACCCCCAAAATTAACCCAAATATCGACACTGGGATCCCCAAAATTAACCCCAAAAATCAGCCATAAAATTGATATTGGGACCCCAAAATCACCACTGGGACCCCCCAAAATCAGCTACAAAATTCACACTGGGACCCCCAAAATCCACCCCAAAATCACCACTGGGATCCCAAAATTCACCCCAAAAATCAGCCATAAAATTGATATTGGGACCCCCAAAATCACACAGGGACCCCCCCAAAATTCACACTGGGACCCCCAAAATCCACCCCAAAAATCAGCCATGAATTGATACTGGGGACCCCAAAATTCACCCCAAAATTGACACTGGACCCCCAAAATCCACCCCAAAAATCAGCCATGAAATTGATACTGGGGACCCCAAAATTCACCCAAAATTGACACTGGGACCCCCAAAATCCACCCCAAAAATCAGCCATGAAATTGATACGGGGGACCCCAAAATTCACCCCAAAATTGACACTGGGACCCCCAAAATCGACACTGGGACCCCAAAATCGACACTGGGACCCCAAAATCCACCCCAAAAATCAGCCATGAAATTGATACTGGGGACCCCAAAATTCACCCCAAAATTGACACTGGGACCCCCAAAATTCACCCAAAAATCAGCCATGAAATTGATACTGGGGACCCCAAAATTCACCCCAAAATCGACACTGGGACCCCCAAAATTCACCCCAAAAATCAGCCACGAATTGATACTGGGGACCCCAAAATCGACACTGGGATCCTCAAAATCCACCTCAAAAATCAGCCACGAAATTGATATGGAGCCCCAAAATCAACACTGGGACCCCAAAATCCACCCAAAAATCGGCCATGAAATTCACACTGGGACCCCAAAATTAACCAAATAATCGACACTGGACCCCCAAAATCCTCCCCAAAATCAACACTGGGATGCCAAAAATTCACCCCAAAATCGACACTGGGACCCCAAAATCCACCCAAAAATCAGCCATGAAATTGATACTGGGGACCCCCAAAATTCACCCCAAAATCGACACTGGGGACCCCAAATTAACCCCAAAAATCAGCCATGAAATTTATACTGGGACCCCAAAATCGACACTGGGAGCCCCAAAATTCACCCCAAAAATCAGCCATGAAATTGATATTGGGGACACCAAAATTAACCCAAAATCGACACTGGGACCCCCAAAATCCACCCCAAAAATCAGCCATGAAATTGATACTGGACCCCAAAATTCACCCCAAAATCACCACAGGGACCCCCAAAATCCACCCCAAAAATCAGCCATGAAATTGATATTGGGGACCCCAAAATCACCACTGGACCCCCAAAATTAACCCCAAAAATCAGCCATGAAATTGATACGGGAGCCCCAAAATAAACCCAAAATTGACACTGGGACCCCCAAAATTCACCCCAAAATCAACACTGGGACCCCCCCCAAAATCAGCCATAAAAATCCACCCTGGGACCCCCAAAATCAACACTGGGAGTCTCAAATCCACCCCAAAATCACCACTGGGATCCCCAAATTCACCCTAAAAATCAGCCACGAAATTGATATTGGGAGCCCAAAATTAACCCCAAAATCACCACAGGACCCCCAAAATCCACCCAAAAATCAGCCATGAAATTCACACTGGGACCCCAAAATTAACCCCAAAATCACCACAGGGACCCCCAAAATTAACCCCAAAATTCAGCCATGAAATTGATACTGGGGACCCAAAATTCACCCCAAAATCGACACTGGAACCCCCAAAATTAACCCCAAAAATCAGCCACGAAATTGATACTGGGAGCCCCAAAATCCACCCCAAAAATCAGCCATAAAATTGATAATGGGGACCCCAAAATCCACCCCAAAATCACACTGGGACCCCAAAACCACCCCAAAAATCAGCCATAAAATTGATATTGGGAGCCCAAAATTCACCCCAAAAATCAGCCAGGAAATTGATATTGAGAGCCCCAAAATCGACACTGGGACCCCCAAAATAAACCCCAAAATCACCACTGGGACCCCCCCAAAATTCACACTGGGAGCCCCAAAATTCACCCCAAAAATCAGCCATGAAATTGATACTGGGGACCCAAAATCGACACTGGGACCCCCTAAATTAACCCCAAAAATCAGACACAAAATTGATATTGGGACCCCAAAATAAACCCCAAAATCGACACTGGGACCCCCAAAAATCAGCCATGAAATTGATACTGGGGACCCCAAAAATCAGCCATAAAATTGATATTGGGGACCCCAAAATTCACCCCAAAATTGACATTGGGACCCCCAAAATCCACCCCAAAAATCAGCCATGAAATTGATACTGGGACCCCCAAAATCCACCCCAAAAATCAGCCAGGAAATTGATATTGGGAGCCCCAAATTCACCCCAAAATTAACCCCAAAATCACCACTGGGATGCCAAAAATTCACCCAAAATCCACCCTGGGAACCCCAAAATTCACCCCAAAATCACCACAGGGACCCCAAAATCCACCCAAAAATCAGCCACGAAATTCACACTGGGACCCCCAAAATTAACCCCAAAAAATCAGACACAAAATTGATATTGGGACCACAAAAATCAGCCATAAAATTGATATTGGGGACCCCAAAATCAACCCAAAAATCAGCCACGAAATTGATACTGGGGACCCCAAAAATCAGCCATAAAATTGATATTGGGGACCCCAAAATTCACCCCAAAATCACCACTGGGATCCCCAAAATCCACCCCAAAAATCAGCCATGAAATTGATACTGGGGACCCCAAATCACCCCAAAATCGACACTGGGATCCCACAAAATCCACCCCAAAATCCACCCTGGGACCCCCAAAATCACCACAGGGATTCCCAAAAAATCAGCCATGAAATTGATATTGGGGACCCCAAAATTCACCCCAAAATTGACATTGGGAGCCCAAAATCCACCCCAAAAATCAGCCATGAAATTGATACTGGGACCCCAAAATTAACCCCAAAATCAACACTGGACCCCAAAATCCACCCCAAAAATCAGCCATGAAATTGATATTGAGAGCCCCAAAATCGACACTGGGACCCCCAAAATCCACCCCAAAAATCAGCCATGAAGTTGATATTGGGGACCCCAAAATCCACCCCAAAATCGACACTGGGACCCCCAAAATCCACCCAAAAATCAGCCATGAAATTGATATTGAGAGCCCCAAAAATCGACACTGGGACCCCCAAAATCCACCCCAAAAATCAGCCATGAAGTTGATATTGGGGACCCCAAAATCCACCCCAAAATCGACACTGGGACCCCCCCAAAATTCACACTGGGACCCCCAAAATCCACCCCAAAAATCAGCCACGAAATTGATACTGGGGACCCCAAAATTCACCCCAAAATCGACACTGGGAGCCCCAAAATTAACCCCAAAAATCAGCTATGAAATTGATATTTGGGACCCCAAAAATCACCCCAAAAATCAGCCATGAAATTGATATTGAGAGCCCAAAATTCACCCCAAAATCACCACAGGGATCCCAAAATTCACCCCCAAAAATCAGCCATGAAATTGATACTGGGGACCCAAAATTCACCCCAAAATTCACACTGGGACCCCCAAAATCCACCCCAAAAATCAGCCATGAAATTGATACTGGGACCCCCAAAATTCACCCCAAAAATCAGCATAAAATTGATATTGGGAGCCCAAAATCACCACTGGGACCCCCAAAATTAACCCCAAAAATCAGCCATGAAATTGATATTGGGGACCCCAAAATCCACCCAAAATAACCACAGGGATCCCACAAAATCAGCCATAAAAATCCACCCTGGGACCCCAAAATTCACCCCAAAATCACCACAGGGACCCCCAAAAATTAACCCCAAAAATCAGCCATGAAATTCACACTGGGGACCCCAAAAATCAGCCATAAAATTGATATTGGGGACCCCAAAATCCACCCCAAAATCACCACTGGGAGCCCCAAAATTCACCCCAAAAATCAGCCACGAAATTCACACTGGGGACCCCAAAATTCACCCCCAAAATCGACACTGGACCCCCAAAATCCACCCAAAAATCAGCCATGAAATTGATATTGGGGACCCCAAAATCCACCCAAAAATCAGCCATGAAATTGATATTGGGGACCCCAAAATCCACCCCAAAATCGACACTGGGAGCCCCAAAATCGACACTGGGATCCCCAAAATCCACCCCAAAAATCAGCCAGGAATTGATACTGGGAGCCCCAAAATCACCCCAAAATTGACATTGGGACCGCCAAAATTAACCCCAAATATCAGCCATGAAATTGATACTGGGACCCCAAAATCAACACCGGGAGCCCCAAAATCCACCCCAAAAATCAGCCAAAAAATTCACACTGGATCCCCAAAATTCACCCCAAAATCACCACAGGGACCCCAAAATTCACCCCAAAAATCAGTCACAAAATTGATATTGGGACCCCCAAAATCACACTGGGACCCCCCCAAATCAGCTACAAAATTCACACTGGGACCCCCAAAATTCACCCCAAAATCGACACTGGGAACCCCAAAATCCACCTAAAATTCAACCCAAAATCCACCCCAAAATCACCACAGGGATTCCCCAAAATCAGCTACAAAATTCACATTGGGACTCCCAAAATTCACCCCAAAATTGACACTGGGACCCCCAAAATCAACCCCAAAATCCATTCTGGGACCCCAAAAACAACCCTGGGTTAGGGACCCTGAAATCAATCCCAAAATCCACCCTGGGACCCCCAAAATCCACCCCATTTGAATTTGGGTTGAATTTGGGGGTCCCAGTGTCCATTTTGGAGTTGATTTTGGGGTGGATGTTAGGGTTGATTTTTGGGGTTCCCAGGGTTGATTTTGGGGTCGATTTTGGGGGGTCCTGGGGGAGTTTTGGGAGGAGACTTCAGGGTTTTGGGGACAATTTTGGGAGGGATTTTTGGGAGTCCAGGGGGGAGATTTGAGGGGATTTGGGGGGGTTTTGGGGGATTTTGGGGGGATTTTTGGAGGAATTTGGGGTGAATTTTTGGGGGAATTTTGGGGGGAATTTTTAGGGAATTTTTGGGGGGTTTTGGGGGAATTTTGGGAGGGATTTTTGGGGGATTTTTTGGGGTCTACCTTGGCCAGCTCCCGCAGCAAAGTGCTGGGAATTCTGGGAAGGATTTTAGGGGAATTTTGAGGGGATTTTGGGGGAATTTCGGGGAATTTTGGGGGGATTTTGGGGGATTTTGAGGGGTTTTTTGGGGGAATTTTGGGGGGATTTTGGGGGGAATTTTTAAGTGATTTTTGGGGGGATTTTTTGGGGAATTTTCGGGGGATTTTGGGGTGAATTTTTGAGGGATTTCGGGGGAATTTTGAGGGGATTTGGGGGGAATTTTGGGGAAATTTTGGGGGAATTTTTAGGGGATTTTTGGGAATTTTGGAGGGATTTTGGGGGAATTTTGGGGGAATTTTGGGGGGAATTTTTAGGGAATTTTTAGGTGATTTTTGGGGGGATTTTTGGGTGAATTTTGGGTGAATTTTTGGGTGAATTTTTTGGGGCCTACCTTGGCCAGCTCCCTCAGCAAGGTGCTGGGGATTTCTGGGAAGGATTTTGGGAGGATTTTGGGGGGAATTTGGGGGATTTTGGTGGAATTTTTGGGGGGAATTTTGGGGGATTTTGGAGGAATTTGGGGGATTTTTGGGGAATTTTTGGGAATTTTGGGGAGAATTTGGGGGGAATTTTGGTGGAATTTTGGAGGAATTTTGGGGGGATTTTTGGGGAATTTTAGGTGATTTTTGGGGGGATTTTTTGGGGAATCTTGGGGGGAATTTTTAGGTGATTTTTTGGGGATTTTTGGGGGATTTGGGGGAATTTTGAGGTGATTTTTGGGGGATTTTTTGGGAATTTTTAGGTGATTTTTGGGGGGATTTGGGCGGAATTTTGGGGGATTTTTTGGAGAATTTTGAGGGGATTTTGGGTGAATTTTGGGGGGATTTTGGGGGATTTTTAGGGAATTTTTAGGGGATTTTTGGGGGGATTTTGGGGGGATTTTTTGGGGTCTACCTTGGCCAGCTCCCGCAGCAGGGTGCTGGGGATTTCTAGGAAGGATTTTGGGGGAAGTTATGGGGGAATTTTGGGGGAATTTTGGGGTGAATTTGGGGGGATTTTGGGGTGAATTTTGGGGGATTTTTTGGGGGGATTTTTTGGTGAATTTTGGGATGATTTTGGGGGATTTTTTTGGGGCCTCCCTTGGCCAGCTCCCGCAGCAGGGTGCTGGGGATTTCTGGGAAGGATTTTGGGGAAATTTGGGGGAATTTTGGGGAATTTGGGGGGAATTTTTAGGTGATTTTTGGGGGGATTTTTGGGGAATTTTGGGGGATTTTGGGGGGAATTTTTAGGTGATTTTTTGGGGATTTTTGGGAGGATTTGGGGGAATTTTGGGGGGAATTTTTAGGAGATTTTTGGGGGAATTTGGGGGGATTTTTAGGGAATTTTTAGGTGATTTTTGGGGGGATTTTTTGGGGAATTTTAGGTGATTTTTGGGGGATTTTGGGTGAATTTTGGGTGAATTTTGCGGGATTTTGGGGGGATTTTTGGGGGAATTTGGGGTGAATTTGAGGAATTTGGGGAAAATTTTGGGAGGATTTTGGGGGGATTTTTGGAGGAATTTTGGGGGGAATTTTGGGGGATTTTTTGGAGGAATTTTGGGGGAATTTTGGGGAATTTTGGGGAGATTTTTTGGGAATTTTCGGGGATTTTTTTGGGATTTTGGGGAATTTTTGGGGGATTTTTGGGGTGATTTTGGGGATTTTGGGGGGATTTTGGGGGATTTTGGGGAATTTTTGGGGGATTTTGGGGGAATTTGGGGGGAATTTTTAGGGAATTTTTAGGGGATTTTTGAGGGGATTTTGGGGGGATTTTTTGGGGTCTACCTTGGCCAGCTCCCGCAGCAGGGTGCTGGGGATTTCTGGGAAGGATTTTGGGGAAGTTATGGGGGGATTTTGGGGAATTTTGGAGGGATTTTGAGGGGATTTTGGGGGAATTTTGGGGGAAATTTTTAGGGAATTTTTAGGTGATTTTTGGGGGGACTTTAGGGGGATTTTTTGGGGAATTTTGGGGGTATTTTTGGCGAATTTTGGAGGAATTTTGGGGATTTTTGGGGAAATTTTGGGGGAATTTTGGGGGGAATTTTTAGGGAATTTTTAGGTGATTTTTGGGGGGATTTTTGGGGATTTTTTGGGGTCTACCTTGGCCAGCTCCCTCAGCAAGGTGCTGGGGATTTCTGGGAAGGATTTTGGGGAAATTTTGGGGATTTTTTGGGGAATTTTGGGGGAATTTTGGGGTGAATTTTGAGGGAATTTTGGGGGAATTTTTGGGGGATTTTTGGGGGGATTTTGGGGGAATTTTGGGGTGATTTTGAGGGGATTTTGGGGGAATTTTGGGGGTATTTTTTGGCGAATTTTGGGGGAATTTGGGTGAATTTTGGGGGGATTTTTTGGAGAATTTGAGGGGATTTTGGGTGAATTTTGGGGGGATTTTGGGGGGATTTTTAGGGAATTTTTAGGTGATTTTTGGGGATTTTTTTGGGAATTTTTAGGTGATTTTTGGGGGGATTTTGGGGGAATTTTGGGGGATTTTGGGGGGAATTTTTAGGTGATTTTTGGGGGATTTTTTGGGGATTTTTGGGGGATTTTGGGGGAATTTTTGGGGGGATTTTGGGGGGGAATTTTGGGGAATTTTGGGGGGATTTTTTGGGTCTACCTTGGCCAGCTCCCGCAGCAAAGTGCTGGGGATTTCTGGGAAGGATTTTGGGGGAATTTTGGAGGAATTTTGGAGGGATTTTGGGGGATTTTGGGGGGATTTTTTGGGGAATTTTGGGGGATTTTGGGGATTTTGGGGGGAATTTTGGGGGGATTTTTTGGGGAATTTTGGGGGATTTTGGGGGGATTTGGGAGGAATTTGGGGGGATTTTTGGAGGAATTTTGGGTGAATTTTGAGGGGATTTTGGGGGGATTTTGGGGGAATTTTGGGGGGATTTTTAGGGATTTTTAGGTGATTTTTGGGGGATTTTGGGGAATTTTTAGGGGATTTTGGGGGAATTTTGGGGGGATTTTTGGGGGGATTTTTGGAGGATTTTTTGGGGGGATTTGAGGGGATTTTGGGGAGATTTTTTGGGGTCTACCTTGGCCAGCTCCCTCAGAAAAGTGCTGGGGATTTCTGGGAAGGATTTTGGGGGATTTTGGGTGAATTTTGGGGGAATTTTGGGGTGAATTTGGGGGGATTTTGGTGGAATTTTGGGGGGGAATTTTTGGAGGATTTTAGGGGGAATTTTGGGGGGATTCTGGGGGAATTTTTGGGGGATTTTTGGGAATTTTGAGGGGAATTTTTAGGTGATTTTTGGGGAATTTTGGGGGGATTTTTTGGGTGATTTTTGGGGGGATTTTGGAGGGATTTGGGGTGAATTTTTGGGGGGAATTTTGGGGGGATTCTGGGGGAATTTTGGGGGATTTTTGGGGAATTTTGAGGGGAATTTTTAGGGGATTTTTTTGGGAATTTTTAGGTGATTTTTTGGGGATTTTTGGGGGATTTTGGGGGAATTTTGGGGGAATTTTGGGGGGATTTTTTTGGAATTTTTAGGTGATTTTTGGGTGAATTTTGGGGGATTTTTTTGGGGCCTACCTTGGCCAGCTCCCGCAGCAGGGTGCTGTTCTGCAGCCGGAATCGTCCTCTTGGCTCTGCAGCTTCCCCTGCAGCATCCTGGTCTCTCCCAGCAGGGCCTCCACCTCCTGGGAACCCCAAAAATGAGATGGGAACCCCAAAAATCAACTGAGACACCCAAAAAAACCCCAAAATACCCCCAAAATACCCTAAAATACCACTAAAATACCCTAAAATACCCCTAAAATCCCCCAAAATACCCTCAGAAACCCCAAAAAAATCAACTCAGACACCCCTAAAATGAACCCAGAGACCCCAAATATGCTCCTGAACCCACCAGAAACCCTCAAAATACCCCCAAAATACCCCTAAAATACCCCAAAATACCCAAAAAATGCCCCAAAATACCCCCAAAATACCCCCAAAATACCCACAAAGACCCCAAAAATACCCCAAAATACCCAAAAATACCCCAAAATCCCACAAAATACCCCTAAAATACCCCAAAATATCTCAGGAACCCCCTGGTGCCCCCCCCAGCAGGCCTTCCCCACATGGAGACCCCAAAAATGAACCCAGAAACCCAAAAATCAACTGAGACACCCCAAAAAACCCCAAAACACCCCAAAATACCCTCAGAAACCCCAAAAAAAATCAACTCAGACACCCCTGAAAAGAACCCAGAGACCCCAAATATGCTCCTGAACCCACCCACAAACCCCCTAAATACCCCAAAATACCCCTAAATACCCCAAAATACCCAAAAAATTCCCCAAAATCCCTCAAAATACCCCTAAATACCAAAAAAATACCCCAAAATACCCCTAAAATAACCTAAAATACCCCAAAATACCCCTAAATACCCCAAAATCCCACAAAATACCCCTAAAATACCCAAAATATCCTCAGGAACCCCCCAGGTCCCCCGAGTAGGGCCTTCCCCACATGGACACCCCAAAAATGAACCCAGAAACCCCAAAAATCAACTGAGACACCCAAAAAAAACCCTGAAACCCCAAAAATACCCCAAAATACCCTAAAATACCACTATAATACCCTAAAATACCCCTAAAATCCCCCAAAATACCCCAAAATACCCTCAGAAACCCCAAAAAAATCAACTCAGACACCCCTAAAATGAACCCAGAGACCCCAAATATGCTCCTGAACTCCCTAAAATACCCCAAAATACCCAAAAAATACACCAAAAATCCTCCAAAATACCCCCAAAATCCCTCAAAATACCCCCTAAATACCCCAAAATCCCTAAAAATACCCCAAAATACCCCAAAATATCCTCAGGAAGCCCCCAGGTCCCCCCCCACCAGAGCCTCCCCCACATGGGAACCCCAAAAATGAACCCAGAAACCCCAAAAATCAACTGAGACACCCTAAAAAACCCCCAAAATACCCTCAGAACCCCAAAATACCCCAAAAATACCCCAAAAATACCCCTAAAATCCCCCAAAATACCCCAAAATACCCTCAGAACCCCAAAAAAATCAACTCAGACACCCCTAAAATGAACCCAGAGACCCCAAATATGCTCCTGAACCCACCCAGAAACCCCCAAAATACCCCTAAAATACCCCTAAAATACCCCAAAAATCCCCCCAAAATTCCCCCAAAAATCCCCCCCAGGACCCACCTGGGCCTTCTTGCTCTTACTGAGGGCCTGGAAAAGAAAGGGAGGGGGCTCAGGGGGGGATTTGGGGTTTTTTGAGGGGTCACAAGGAGAATTTGGGGATTTTTTGAGGAGTCAAAAGGAGAATTTGGCGATTTTTTGAGGGGTCATAAGAGAAATTTGGGATATTTTGAGGGGTCACAAGGAGAATTTGGGATTTTTTGAGGTGTTTCTTTTTGAATTTGGGGATTTTTTGAGGGGTCACAAACGGAATTTGGGATTTTTTTGAGGGGTCACAGGCGGAATTTGGGATTCTATAGGGGTCACAGGCGGAATTTGGGATATTTTGAGGGGTCACAAGAGGAATTTGGGATATTTTGAGGGGTCACAAGGAGAATTTGGGGATTTTTGAGGGGTCCATCCTCACCTTGTTGGCCTTGGCCAGGTCCCTGTCCAGCGTCTGCACCTTCTGCCGCAGCCCCGACAGCTCTGGGGGGGTCACAGCCGTGAGTGGGGGGGGGGGCTCTGAGACCCCTCCCCAACCTCTGGGGACCCCCAAAAAAAAAAACCAAAACCCCCCCAAAATTCCTCCCCCTCAGGCCCTACCGGCGCCGTTCTTGCGCAGCTCATCCGACAGCCGGTAATTCTCGGTGCGCAGCTCCAGCAGCTGCGCCTGGGGGGACACCGAGAGGGTTTGAGGGGAGCAAAAAGACCCCCGAGACCCCCCCTCAAAATATCCTCGGTTCCTTTGAGACCCCTCAGGAACCTAAATCCCCTCCAAAGACCCCCAGAACCCACCGAGACCCCCAAGCCTGACACATCCAGAGACCCCCAAAAGCGACGCCAGCACCCCCCTCAGCTCTCCCAAAGATCCTCAGGATCCCCCCGACCCCCGCCCAGAGCCCCTCAGGACCCCCCCAAACCTCCCCGAACCCCCCAGGTTTCCCCTGAATCCCCTCAAAAGCCCCCTCAGGATCCTTTAAGACCCCCCCCATGATTCTCCCATGACCCCTCTCAGCACCCCCAGACCCCCGAGAGTCCCCTCAGGTCCCCGCTGAGCCCCCGGGACCCCCTGGCCGCACCTGCATCCTTTGGAACTCCTCGGCCGACAGGGCCTGCGCCATCTTGGCGCTTGGGCCCCCCCCCCTCCCCTCAGGAGGGACCGGAAGTGGCCGCTCTATCCCGGCGCGGGGTCATAGAGAGGCCAAGGCACAGCCAGGCACAAAACCATAGAGTTCAGTCCTCCAAGCCCGGCCAGAGCGGATCATAGAGCTCAGTCCTCCACGGCTGGATCATAGAGAGCGTACAGGTGGCTAAAGGTTCCCCAGAGAGCTCTCGGGGCGGTACAAATCTTCTCCCCTCGCGTTTTTCGGGGGTCTGGGGCTGTGTCCCCCCTCTCAAATGGAGCACGGGGATCCCCTCAGGTTGTAGAGACCCCGACAATGTTCTGTGGGGGTATAGGGCGCTCTCTGTTGATAAGAGATCTCCAGGGAACACCCCCCAATATCTGGCGCCCCTCAGGGACCCCCCCGGCTCTTGAGCCACCTCAGTGCCACAGGGACCTGGCAGTGCTGGTTACGGCAGCTGGATCTGAGCCCAGGTGTGCCCAGGTGAGCGCCATTTCCCCCTCAGGTCCTGCTCAAACCCCTCACAGGTGCCATTTCCACCCTCATCACCCCCACAGACAGCATTTGTCCCCTGATCCATTTGATCATTGTCGCCATTTCTCCTTCATCACCCTCACGGGCTACATTTCCCCCTCAGCTGCCCCTCAAATCCTTCACAGGTGCCATTTCACCCTCACAGACAGCATTTGTCCCTGATCCATTTGATCATTGTCGCCATTTCCTCCCTCATCACCCTCACGGACCCCATTTCCCCCTCAGCTGCCCCTCAAAGTCCTCACAGACACCACTTCCACCCTCATGGGTTCCATGTTCACCCTCCTCACCCTCACGGGCTCCATTTCCCCCTCATCTGCCCCTCAAAGTCCTCACAGACACCACTTCCACCCTCATCACCCTCACAAGCACCATTTGTCCTCTCATGGTCACCATTTTTCCCTTCACAGCCCTTCACAGGCACCATTTCCACCCTCACAAGCACCATTTGTCCCCTCACAGGCGCCATTTCCCTTCAGCTGCCCCTCAAATCCTTCACAGACTCCATTTCCCCCCTCATGGGTTCCATGTTCACCCTCACAGACTCCATTTTCCCCTCAGCTGTCCCTCAAATCCTTCACAGACACCATTTCTACCCTCATTACACTCATGAGTTCAATGTTCACCTTCATCACCCTCACAGGCTCTATTTTCCCCCTCATGAGTTCAATGCCCACCCTCCTCACCCTCACAGGCTCCATTTTCCCCCTCATGGGTTCCATGTTCACTCTAATCTACCTCGCAGGCTCCATTTCCCCCTCAGCTGCCCCTCAAACCCCTCACAGACACCACTTCTACCCTCATAACCCTCATGAGTTCAATGCTCACCTTCATCACCCTCACAGACTCCATTTTCCCCTCATGAGTTCCATGTTCACCCTCATCACCCTCACAGACTTCATTTCTCCCTCAGCTGCCCCTCAAACCCCTCACAGGCACAATTTCCACCCTCCTCACCCTCATGGGCTCCATTTTCCCCCTCATAAGTTCCATGTTCGCCCTCATCACCCTCACGGACTCCATTTCCCCCTCAGCTGCTCCTCAAAGTCCTCACAGACACCACTTCCACCCTCATCGCCCTCACAAGCACCATTTGTCCTCTCATGGTCACCATTTTTCCCTTCACTGCCCTTCAAATCCTTCACAGACACCATTTCTACCCTCATTACCCTCATGAGTTCAATGTTCACCTTCATCACCCTCACAGGCTCTATTTTCCTCCTCATGAATTCAATGCTCACCCTCATCACCCTCACAGACTCCATTTCCCCCCTCATGAGTTCCATGTTCACCCTCATCACCCTCACAGACTCCATTTTCCCCTCAGCTGCCCCTCAAACCCCTCACAGGCACAATTTCCACCCTCCTCGCCCTCATGGGCTCTATTTTCCCCCTCATAAGTTCCATGTTCACCCTCCTCACCCTCACGGACTCCATTTCACCCTCAGCTGCCCCTCAAACCCCTCACAGGCACCTTTTCCACCCTCATCGCCCTCACAAGCACCATTTGTCCTCTCATGGTCATCATTTTTCCCTTCACTGCCCTTCAAATCCTTCACAGACACCATTTCTACCTTCATTACCCTCATGAGTTCAATGTTCACCTTCATCACCCTCACAGGCTCTATTTTCCTCCTCATTAATTCAATGCTCACCCTCATCTACCTCACAGACTCCATTTTCCCCTCATGGGTTCCATGTTCACCCTCATCTACCTCACGGGCTCCATTTTCCCCTCAGCTGTCCCTCAAATCCTTCACAGACACCATTTCTACCCTCATTACCCTCATGAGTTCAATGTTCACCTTCATCACCCTCACAGACTCCATTTTCCCCCTCATGGGTTCCATGTTCACCCTCATCTACCTCACAGGCTCCATTTCCCCCTCAGCTGCCCCTCAAACCTCTCACAGACACCACTTCCACCCTCATCGCCCTCATGGGCTCCATTTTCCCCCTCATAAGTTCCATGTTCACCCTCCTCACCCTCACGGGCTCCATTTCCCCCTCAGCTGCCCCTCAAACCCCTCACAGACACCACTTCCACCCTCATTACCCTCATGAGTTCAATGCTCACCTTCATCACCCTCACAGACTCCATTTTCCCCCTCATGGGTTCCATGTTCACCCTCCTCACCCTCACAGACTCCATTTTCCCCTCATGAGTTCCATGTTCACCCTCATCACCCTCACAGACTTCATTTCTCCCTCAGCTGCCCCTCAAAGTCCTCACAGGCACCATCCCACCCTCATCGCCCTCACAAGCACCATTTGTCCTCTCATGGTCACCATTTTTCCCTTCACAGCCCTTCACAAGCACCATTTCCACATTCACAAGCACCATTTGTCCCCTCAGAGACTCCATTTTCCCCTCAGCTGCCCCTCAAATCCTTCACAGACACCATTTCTACCCTCATTACCCTCATGAATTCAATGTTCACCTTCATCACCCTCACAGGCTCCATTTTCCCCCTCATGGGTTCCATGTTTACCCTCATCTACCTCACGGGCTCCATTTCCCCCTCAGCTGCCCCTCAAACCCCTCACAGACACCACTTCCACCCTCATCCCCCTCACAGGCTCCATTTTCCACTCTCACAGATTTTATATTTTCCCCCTCCTTTACCCCTCACAGGGAATATTTTCCCCCCTCAGCTGCCTGGGTCATTCTGTATTTCTGGGGATCGGTGAAGACAGAAAAGTGCGGGATGAGCCGGAGGAGGAGAAAAAAGATCAGAAAGGGGTGGAGAGAGGCGGAGCGAAGGTGGAGTTATGTAAATTTTGAGTACCGGCATGCAAATAACACACGCGAAAGGCATCATGGGAGCAAAATTTTGGAGATTTTCGCGATTTTCGGGATTCGTACATATGAAAAGCGGAAACAAAGCGCGGATGGGATGGAGAGAACGTTCCAGAAGGGTTCGGGAGCGGTCGGGGCGCGGCGCGGGGGCGGCCGTGAGGTGCGGGCGGGCCGGGCGGGGCCGGTGGCGGCGCTGGGTGGAGAACTGGTATCGCTTCTCGGCCTTTTGGCTAAGATCAAGTGTAGTATCTGTTCTTATCAGTTTAATATCTGATACGTCCTCGATGAGAGGACTTTATATTAAACGGATTTTTGGGCTCGGGAGTTGGACCCGGAGCTTGCTCCCTCCGCTCCGCGCATCGTCCCGGTATTGCAGTGCCTCCGGGAACGGTGCACCCCGCACGGGGACCTCTCACTGGTGAAAAACAGATTAAACTCATCGTAAATCGTGCTTGTATCGCGATATGAACGCCCTTGTATTGACAGCAACCCCATCGTCCCGGTACTACAGTGCCTCCGAGAAGGTGCACCCCGCACCAGGGACCTTACTATAGTAAAAAAATAGATTTAAAAATACAAAACCTTTTAAAGTCGTGATTATATCGTGATCTCAGCAACAGTAGGGCAGATCGCTCTGCTTCTGCAGCTCTCTCGTTCTGCTTCATAACTCACCATCCCGGTATTGCAGTGCCTCCGGGAACAGTTCACCCCCACCACGAGGACCTTTGAATGGTGAAAAATAGAGCAAGAACTACTTAGAACTGACAAAAAACCGTGATTCTATCGGGACACCAGCACTGTCCCCACCCCAGTTCAAACTGCGCAGGCCCAGTCCCCACCAGTGCCCCCGTCCCGATTCCACCGGCACAGCCCGCGTGGAGAGCAGGGGGCGGAGCCAATGCAAATCCCAGCGCGCAGTTCACCAATCACGTTGCGCGCATCAAGTGAAGGGGCGGGGCGTCAGAGTGGGCGGGTTCGCTCATAATGAGGCGTGGTTATGCAAACTTCTTGAGCCGCCGCACGCGCAAGGCATGATGGGAGCAGTTTTGGGGGAGAATTTCAAGGGTTTTGGGGTCCGCGAGTATAAAACACGGGAACAAAGCGCGGGATGGGATGGAGAGAACGTTCCAGAAGGGTTCGGGAGCGGTCGGGGGCGCGGCGCGGGGGGTGGCCGTGAGGTGCGGGCGGGCCGGGCGGGGCCGGTGGCGGCGCTGGGAAATGAGCCGGTATCGCTTCTCGGCCTTTTGGCTAAGATCAAGTGTAGTATCTGTTCTTATCAGTTTAATATCTGATACGTCCTCGATGAGAGGACTTTATATTAAACGGATTTTTGGGCTCGGGAGTTGGACCCGGAGCTTGCTCCCTCCGCTCCGCGCATCGTCCCGGTATTGCAGTGCCTCCGGGAACGGTGCACCCCGCACGGGGACCTTGCACTGGTGAAAAATAGATTAAAATCTTCCTAAATCGTGCTTATATCGCGATATGAACGCCATTGTACTGGCAGCAACCCCATCGTTCCGGTATTGCAGTACCTCCGGAAACGGTGCACCCCCGCCGGGGAATTAAAATGGTGAAAAATAGATTAAAATCCTCCGAAATCGTGCTTATATCGCGATATGAACGCCATTGTATTGACAGCAACCCCATCGTCCCGGTATTGCAGTGCCTCCGGGAACGGTGCACCCCGCACGGGGATCTTCCACTGGTCAAAAATAGATCTAAAACCATTAGAAACGCGGTAAAATCGTAAGCATGTCGCGACTTAAGCCATGGTGCAGCCACTCGCTAACCTTTTAAAACTCGCTCAATCTGTGGTATACTCATCATTCCGGTTTTGCAGTGCCTCCGGGAACAGTGCACCCTCAATGGGGAACTATGAATGGTCAAAAATAGATTAGAAATTACCTGCAACTCTCTGCAATCGTGGTTATATCGCGATATCAGCCATGGGTTAGCCAATCATTAATCTTTTACAACTCACTAATTTTGTCCTGTACGCACTCTCTCGGTATCGCGGTGTAGCTGGAAACGATGCATCCCCCAACGGCGAATTATGAGTGGTGAAAAATAGACCGAAAATCACCTAAAATTGGGTGAAATCGGGGTTACATCGCGATATCAACTACGGTTCTGCCGACTGCTGTTGCTCTGCAGCTCACTCATTCCGTGCTGTACTCACCGTGCCGGTATTGCTGCACCTCTGGGAACGGTTCATCCCCAACAGGGACCCATATCGGTCAAAAATGGGCCAGAATCAGTTAAAATCGTGATTATTACATGGCGGTATTAGCCGCCGTTTGCCAGTCCCTGTCCCCCTGCAGCTCATTCATTGTGTCGCATTCACCTTACCTGGAATGCCAGCGAGCGACTAAAGCATGGCTGAAATCGCGGCCGAATTCCCCTTAAACTCGCATTTGAGTTTTCGATCTTTTTCACCGATACTAAGTCCCCGTTGGGGTTGCATCGTTCCCGGAGGCGCTGCAATACCGGAAGGATGAGGACAGCACATGAATGAGCTGCCAGAAGTTCGCCAGTAGCTGCATTATGGCTGAAGTCGCGGTACAACCGTGATTTTCAATGAGTTTGGAGTAGGTTTGAATCTATTTTTGACCAGTGAGAGGTCCCCGTGCGGGGTGCACCGTTCCCGGAGGCACTGCAATACCGGGACGATGCGCGGAGCGGAGGGAGCAAGCTCCGGGTCCAACTCCCGAGCCCAAAAATCCGTTTAATATAAAGTCCTCTCATCGAGGACGTATCAGATATTAAACTGATAAGAACAGATACTACACTTGATCTTAGCCAAAAGGCCGAGAAGCGATACCGGCTCATTCCCCAGCGCCGCCACCGGCCCCGCCCGGCCCGCCCGCACCTCACGGCCACCCCCGCGCCGCGCCCCGACCGCTCCCGAACCCTTCTGGAACGTTCTCTCCATCTCATCCTGCACTTTGTTCCCGCGTTTTGTACGCACGGACCCCAAAAACCGCGAAATTCTCCCCCAAATGCTCCCATCATGCCTTTCGCGCGTGGCAGCTCAAGAAGTTTGCATAACCACGCCTCATTATGAGCGAACCCGCCCACTCTGCCGCCCCGCCCTTTCAGCCTTTGGGCGCAACGTGATTGGTGAACTGCGCGCTGGGATTTGCATTGGCTCCGCCCCCTGCTCTCCACGCGGGCTGTGCCGGTGGAATCGGGACGGGGGCACTGGTGGGGACTGGGCCTGCGCAGTTTGAACTGGGATGGGGACAGTGCTGGTGTCCCGATAGAATCACGGTTTTTTTGTCAGTTCTAAGTAGTTCTTGCTCTATTTTTCACCATTCAAAGGTCCTCGTGGTGGGGAGTGAACTGTTCCCGGAGTCACTGCAATACCGGAATGGTGAGTTATGAAACAGAACGAGGGAGCTGCAGAAGCAGAGCGATCTGCCCTAATGTTGCTGAGATCACGATATAATCACGACTTTATAAGGTTTTGTACTTTTAAATCTATTTTTTTACTATAGTAAGGTCCCCGTGTGGGGTACACCGTTCCCGGAGGCCCTGCGTATAATACCGGGACGATGGGGCTGCTATCAACACGATGGGGTTCATATCGCGATGTGAGCACGATTTATAAAGATTTCAATCTGTTTTTGACCAGTGGAAGGTCCCCGTGCAGGGTGCACCGTTCCCGGAGGCACTGCAATACCGGACGATGCGCGGAGCGGAGGGAGCAAGCTCCGGGTCCAACTCCCGAGCCCAAAAATCCGTTTAATATAAAGTCCTCTCATCGAGGACGTATCAGATATTAAACTGATAAGAACAGATACTACACTTGATCTTAGCCAAAAGGCCGAGAAGCGATACCGGCTCATCGCCCAGCGCCGCCACCGGCCCCGCCCGGCCCGCCCGCACCTCACGGCCACCCCCGCGCCGCGGCCCGACCGCTCCCGAACCCTTCTGGAACGTTCTCTCCATCCCATCCCGCGCTTTGTTCCCGCGTTTTGTACTCACGGACCCCAAAAACCCCGAAATTCTCCCCAAAAATGCTCCCATGATGCCTTGCGCGTGTGGCGGCTCAAGAAGTTTGCATAACCACGCCTCATTATGAGCGAGCCCGCTCCCTCTGCCGCCCCGCCCCTTCACTTGATGCGCGCAACGTGATTGGTGAACTGCGCGCTGGGATTTGCATTCGCTCCGCCCCCTCCGCGCCACCTGGGCCGGACTGCTGGGACAGAGATGGGGACAGAGATGGGGACTGGTCCTGCGCAGTTTGTAATGGTCCGAACTGGGATGGGGACTGGTCCTGTCCAGTTTGTACTGGTCCGAATTGGGATGGGGACACTGCTGGGACTGGTCCTGTCCGGGTTTTACTGGTCTGAACTGGGATGGGGACACTGGTGGGACTGGGATGGGGACACAAGTGGGAACTGGTCCTGTCCGGGTGTTACTGGTCCGAACTGGGACGTTCCCAGCAGCTCCTCCCCCCCCTCCCCCTCTCACCAATGACGTCACGCCCCTCCCCCCCCCGGGGGTCCCCCCTGTCCTGGGCGTTCCCCGCCCCTCCCCCCCCAGGGGACCCCGCGCTCGGTGCTGACTCAGGGGCCGCGCCCTCCCCTCCCCCACCCACAGCTGGATCCGCTCAACAGCTGGAGCGGGGGGGGGGGAGGGGGAGGGGAGTCGGCCCTGCCCGCCCCTCCCCCACTGCCCCTCCCCCCACCCCCCCCAAAAAAAGGAATCAGGAACGGGGTGGGGGAGGGGCAGCACCGACCCTTTATTGCCCTCGCACCCCCCGCCCCTCCCCCACCCGGGGGGCAGGGCGGGAATGGGGGAAGGGGGCAGTCCCAGTTTGGGGTTAACGATCCCAGTTCGGGGTTAAAATTCCCAGTTTGGGGTTAAAATTCCCAGTTTGGGGTTAACGATCCCAGTTTGGGGTTAAAATTCCCAGTTTGGGGTTAACGATCCCAGTTTGGGAGTGATCCCAGTTTGGGTTCCTCTCCCAGTTTGGGAATAGTCCCTGTCTCAATTTGGGGTTAAAAATCCCAGTTTAGGGTTAACAATCCCAGTTTGTGGTTAAAAATCCCAGTTTGGGATCTATCCCAGTTTGGGGTTAACAATCCCAGTTTGGCGTCCCCTCCCAGTTTGGGTTTAGCAATCCCAGTTTGAGGTTAACAATCCCAGTTTGGGGGTCCTTTCCCAGTTTGGACTCCCAGTTTGGGAAGGGGCAGAGTGCAGTGGGGGGAGCCCTGAACTGGTTTTGGGGGGGGGTCCCAGTTTGAGCTGTCTCCCCCAGTTTGGGAGGGATCCTCCCCCCAGTTTAGGGAACCACTCCCAGTTTGGGGGTCCTTTCCCAGTTTGGGGGGTCCCTCCCAGTTTGGGGTCCCCCCCATCACCCTCATCCTCAGTGGGGGCTGGGCAGGGGAGGCCGGGGGGGCCTTCCCAGTGCTCCCAGTGCTCCCAGTATGACCAGTGCCCCTCCCAGTGCCACGGGCAGCGCGAACGCCAGCCCCACCCGCAGGGAGCCCAAACTGGGAGGGGCTCTGGGGGCAACTGGGGCCACTGGGGGGGCAACTGGGGGGGTCATTGGGGCAACTGGGGAGGTAACTGGGAGGGTCACTGGGGCAACTGGGGGGGTAACTGGGGCAGCTGGGGGGGTAACTGGGAGGGTCATTGGGGCAACTGGGGGGGTAACTGGGGCAGCTGGGGGGGTAACTGGGATAACTGGGGAGTCCTTGGCCTTTGGGGAGGTTACTGGAGGGGTAACTGGGAGGGTTTGGGGGGCAACTGGGGGGGTAACTGGGATGGTAACTGGGGTAACTGGGGAGTCCTTGGCCTTTGAATGGGTAACTGGGTTAAATGGGGGGGTAACTGGGAGGGTTACTGGGATAACTGGGAGGCCCTTGGTCTGTGGGGGGGTAACTGGGAGGGTTTTGGGGCTTGGGGGGGCAACTGGGATAACTGGGAAATCCTTGGCTTTTGGGGGAGCAGCTGGAGGGGAAACTGGGAGGGGTAACTGGGAGCAACTGGGATTTAGGGGGGGCAACTGGAGGGGCTGCTGGGGGGTCCTTGACCCTGGGGAGGGCAACTGGGGGGGTAACTGGGACAACTGGGGGGGTAACTGGGACAAACTGGGTTCTGGGAGGGGTAACTGGGATAACTGGGGGGGTAACTGGGAGGTTCTGGGTTCTGGAAGGGGTAACTGGGAGGGTAACTGGGACAAACTGGGGGGCTCTGGGGTCGGGGGGGGCAGTTGCAGGGGCAACTGGGGGCAATTGGGATTCTGGTGGGGCAACTGGGGGGAGATTTGGGGGGTCCTGGGGGGTGAAGGAGGAGATTTGGGGGGTCCTCTGGGGCCTGGGGGCGGGGCTGAGACCATGGGGGTCCCTTTGGGGGTCCCTTTGGGGGTCCCAGGGCTCAGCCTCGGGGCCGGGGGTCCCATGGGGGTCCCCTATGGGGTCATCCTGGGGGTCCTCATCACTGTAGGGGTCCCCATAGGGGTCCCACGTCCGGGGTTGGGGGTCCCCATCCGCATAGGGGTCCCAGGTCTGGGTTTCGGGGTCTCCAGGTTCACTCTGGGGGTCCCCATAGGGGTCCCAGGGCCGGGTTTGGGGGTCCCCAGGTTCAATCTGAGAGTTCCCGTACGGGTCCCAGGGCCGGGTTTGGGGGTCCCCGGGCCCATTCTGGGGGTGCCCATCGCCATAGGGGTCCCAGGGCCCGAGTTTGGGGGTCTCCGAGCTCACTCTGGGGGTCTTCATCCCCATAGGGGTCCCAGGTTCTGGTTTGGGGGTCTCCAGGTTCACTCTGGGGGTCTTCATCCCCATAAGGGTCCCAGGTCCTGGTTTGGGGGTCCCCGGGCTCAGTCTGGGGGTCCCCATAGGGGTCCCAGGGCCGGGTTTGGGGGTCCCGGCCCCTCCGGAGGCTCCCGGGCTCGGGGTCCCTGTAGGGGTCCGAGGGGGGGTCCCAGGGCTCCTCTTCGGGGTCCTCATCCTCGTAGGGGTCCCCATAGGGGTCCCCATAAATGTCGGGGTCCCAGGGCTCCGTTTCGGGGTCCCCGTAGGTGTCGGGGTCCCCCAGGTCCCCGTAAGGGTCCCCGTAAGCATCGGGGTCCTCGTCCCTATAGGGGGGGCCCGGGGGAAGGGGGCAAATCCCGCCCAAAATCCCGGTGGGAGCCCTCGAGGGGGTCCCGGTGCCACCCCCGGTACCGGGGCGGTTCCAGCCCCCGCTCCCCGTGCGAGTCCCGGTGCGAACCCTCCCGGGATTCCCCGTGCGGCTCCCGGGGCCGCGCCGAGCCTGGATCCCGGTCCCGGGGCCATTCCCGGTGCAAACCCCGGTCCGGCCACAAATCCCGGTGCGAACCCCGGTGCCCTTCCGGAGCCGAATCCTCCCGGGAATCCCCGGGCAAATCCCGGTGCCAATCCCGCTGCTCGCCGGGCTGGGAATCCTCACGGAAATCCCGGTGAGAATCCCGGTCTGGATCCCGGTGAGGATCCCGGTGCAGATCCCGGTGCAGATCCCGGTGGGAATCCCGGTCCAAATCCCGGTGAGGATCCCGGTGTGGATCCCGGTCTGGATCCCAGTCCAAATCCCGGTGCAGATCCCGGTCCGGATTCCGATCCGGATCCCGGTGCAGATCCCGGTGGGAATCCCGGTCCAAATCCCGGTGAGGATCCCGGTGCAGACCCCGGTTCCAATCCCGGTGCAAGCCTCGGTGCCTTCCCGGTGGTAAATCCTCCTGGGAATCCCGGTCCGAGTCCAGGTCCAGATCCCGGTGGGGATCCCGGTGGGGATCCCGGTCTAAATCTCGGTCCGGATCCCGGTCCAAATCCCTGTCCCAATCCCCGGGCGAGCTCCGGTGCCGCCCCGGCCGCGTCTCCCGGTGCCTCCCCGGTGCCGAACCCCGCTGTGGATCCCACACCGAGCCTGAACGCGGATCCCGGTCCCGATCCCGCTCCAAATCCTCCTGCGAGCCGCGGTTCCGCTCCGGTACCGAATCCCGCGCTGAGCCTTCACCTCCTCCCGTCCCGTCCCGCCGCCGGTCCCGCGCTCTCCACCCGCGGCCGCTCCAAGCGCGCCGGGACCCCTCGGGCAGCTCCGGGTGAGGGGTCCCGGGCTGTCCCCGGTGTCCCCCGAGGTGCTGGGGAGGGGTCCCGGTCTGTCCCCGGTGTCCCCGGTGTCGGCGGCGGCGGCAGGTGACCCCGTCGGGCTGCAGGACGAAGCCGCGGTGACAATGACAGGCGAAGCCACCGTGGTGGTTGAGGCACATGTGGTGGCACACGGCGGCCGTGCGACATTCGTCCCTGTCCCCGCAGCCGCCCGCGGCCACCGGCCCGAAAACCCAGCGGGCACGGGGCGGGGGTCGGCGGGACCCCCGGGTCCCCCCCCCGCCGGCGCCGCCACGGCCACCAGCGCCACCAGCGCCACCAGCATCGCGCTGCCACCTCCTCCTCCTCCTCTTCCTCCTCCTCCTCCTCGGGATGGGGCACAGCCGGACCCGCCCCCCCAATCCCAAATCCCAAAATCCCAAATCCCAAACCCGGCCAAGGGCGGCCCCGCCGTTCCCCAAATGCCAAACCCCAAACGCGGCCCCAACCCCTCCCAAAATCCCAAATCTGGCCCCACCCTGGCCCCACCCCCCCCAAATCCCAAATCTGTCCCCCAACCCCCCCAACCCCTCCCAAAATCCCAAATCTGTCCCCAACCCCCCCAACCCCTCCCAAAATCCCAAATCTGTCCCCACCCCGGCCCCACCCTCCCCACAAATCCCAAATCCCAATCCCGGCCCCGCTCCCCCAAAACCCCAAGAGAGGCCCCACCCCTCCGTGCCCCGCCCCCAAACTCCCAAACCCGGCCCCACCCAGGGCCCCACCCCCGGCCTGGCACGTTCGTGTGGCCCCGCCCCCTTTGTGGGGACCCTCCCCCAACTTTTTGGGGTCCCAGGTCAGCCCCCCCTCGTTTAGGGGACCTCAAAATGACCCCAGGGTGACCCCCGCCCCCTTTTTTTGGGGACACTTCGGGGGTCCCGAGTGACCGCAGGGCTCAGGACAGACCCCGCCATCATTTTGGGGACCCCAAATTGACCCCAGGGGACGCCGGTGCCACCCCCCTGTCACAGGTGTCACTGTCCCTGTCACAGGTGTCACCGTCACTGGTGTCACCCCAGGCTGTGTCACCAAACCGCCACTGTCACCCCTGTCAGTGTCACTGTGTCACCCCCTCACCATCCTCACCCTGTCACCCCATCATTGTCACCAGTGTCACCCCTTCATCATCCTCACCCTGTCGCTGTCATTGGTGTCACCGCCACCCCCGACATCGGTGTCACCCCTCTGTCACTGTCACTGTCGCCATCACCCCATCACTGTCACTGTGTCACTGTCACTGTGTCACTGTCATTGGTGTCACTGCCACCTCTGCCAATGTCCCGGGTGTCACCCCTTCATCATCCTCACCCTGCCACTGTCACCCTGTTCCTGTCACCGTGTCACCCTCAAGCTCACTGGTGTCACCGTGTCACTGTCACCCATCACTGCCACCCCTGTTACTGTCACTGGTGTCACCCCTTCATCATCCTCACCCTGTCACTGTCATTGGTGTCACCGCCACCCCCGTCATCGGCATCACCCCTCTGTCACTGTCACCATCACCCCATCACTGTCACCGTGTCACTGTCACCGTGTCACTGTCACTGTGTCACTGTCATTGGTGTCACTGCCATCTCTGCCAATGTCACGGTTGTCACCCCTTCATCATCCTCACCCTGCCACTGTCACCCTGTTCCTGTCACCGTGTCCCCCTCAAGGTCACTGGTGTCACTGGTGTGTCACTGTCACCCATCAGTGCCACCCCTGTCACTGTCACTGGTGTCACTGCCACCCCTGCCACTGTCACCAGTGTCACCCCCCCATCATCCTCACCCTGTCACTGTCATTGGTGTCACTGCCACCCCCGTCATTGGTGTCACCCCTCTGTCACTGTCACATGTCACCATCACCCCATCACTGTCACCGTGTCACTGTCACCGTGTCACTGCCACCTCTGCCAATGTCACTGGTGTCACCCCTTCATCATCCTCACCCTGCCACTGTCACCCTGTTCCTGTCACCGTGTCACCCTCAAGGTCACTGGTGTCACTGTCACCCATCACTGCCACCCCTGTCACTGTCACTGGTGTCACCCTCCCATCATCCTCACCCTGTCACTGTCAACCCATCATTGTCACCAGTGTCACTCCATCATCCTCACCCTGTCACTGTCATTGGTGTCACCGCCCCACCCCCCACCACTGTCAACCCTGCCACTGTCACCGGTGTCACCCCCTGTCCCCCCAGATAAAACTCCAGGTGTGCAGTGGTGGGGGAGAGGCTTTATTGGGGGGTGACAGAGGTGACAATGAGGTGACAACGAGGTGACAATGAGGTGACAATGAGGTGACGATGAGGTGTCCCCTCATTCCAGCGGCCCCCGGGTCCCGTAGAGCTTCACCAGGGCCCCGCTGAGGGAGGGGCCCAAATTCCTGGGGGGGGGGGGGGGGGAAGAGAGGGGTGAGACCCCAAAACTGGGGGGGGGGGGAGGGGTGAGACCCCAAAATTTGGGGGGGGGAGAGAGGGGTGAGACCCTAAAATTGGGGGTGAGGGAGAGAGGGGTGAAACCCCAAAATCTGGGGGGGGAGAGAGAGGTGAGACCCCAAAATTTGGGGGGGGGGGGGAGAGAGGTGAGACCCCAAAATTGGGGGGGGGGGGAGGGATGAGACCCCAAATTTTGGGGGGGGACAGTGACGGGGGTTTGGGGACACAGGAATTGGGGGGGACACGGAAATTGGGGGGGGGGGGTCGTTGGAGTTGAGGGGGTCCCCCAGGATTTGGGGGAATTTCCTGGGATTTGGGGGATCCCAAGATTTGGGAGAATGTCCCATGATTTAGGGATTCCCAGAATTTGAGGTTCCCAGGATTTGGGGGATCCCAGGATTTGGGGGAATTCCCTGGGACTTGGTGTTCCCAGAATTGGGGATTCCCAGGATTTGAGATTCTCCAGAATTTGGGGGGTTCCCCAGAATTTGGGATTCCCTGGGGTTTAGGGATCCCGGGATTTGGGGTTCCCCGGATTTGGGGGAATTTCCTGGGATTTGGGGTTCCCAGGATTTTGAGGGGAATCCCCAGAACTTGAAGTTCCCCAAGATTTGGGGATCCCCAGAATTTGAGGTTCCCAGAATTTGGGACAATTTTCCAAGATTCGGGGACCCCCAGAATTTGAGGTGCCCCATAATTTGGGTGGGGGTCTCACCTCTGCGCGGGGCCGCAGCGCAGGGTGCTCAGCACCTCCCGGCACTTTTGGGGGTCCTGGGAGGGTCCCAGGGCATCCATCAGGCTGTGGGGGGAGGGGACAGAACTCAGGTGGGACCCCCCCCCCAAAACCCCCAGGACCCCCCAAAATTCCCCCCAGATCCCACCCTCAGGACGGGGGGTCCTCGGGGGATATTGGGGGGGGTCCCACCTGAGGGTCCCCAGTCCCCCATCCCCGACCCCCAAACGCCCCAGAGGAGCCCCCAGAAACCCCCCAGGACCCCCCCAAATCCCCCGGGACCCCCCCAGATCCCACCCTCAGGACCCTCCCCATGGGCCAGGACCCTTTTGGGGACATTTGAGCCTGGGGGGTCCCACATGGGGGACCCCAATCCCCCCTCCCCGACCCCTCCAAACCCCCCAGGACCCCCCCATATCCCCCAGGACCCCCCCCAGATCAAACCCTCAGGACCCTCCCCATGGGCCAGGACCCTTTTGGGGACATTTGAACCTGGGGGGTCCCACATGGGGGACCCCAACCCTCCCTCTCAGACCCCCAAAACCCCCCCAGATCAAACTCTCAGGACCCTCCCCATGGGCCAGGACCCTTTTGGGGCCATCAGAGCCCCCATGGGGGGACCCCAGCCCCTCCTCCCCATCCCCAGCCCCCCCTCCAGGACCCCCCAACCCCCCCCAGGGACCCCCCCGGACCTGGCGGGGGTGGGGAAGCGTCTCAGGACGGCCCCGGCCCTGCCCCCACTGAGCCCCCCCAGCTGCAGCAGCTGCCGGGCGAACACGGAGCCCACGGTCTGGGTCTGGGGGGGGAAAATGGGGGTCAGGGGACCCCAAAACACCCCCAAATCCTAAAATCCCACCCTAGAACACGGAGCCCACGGTCTGGGTCTGGGGGGGTGGAAAATGGGGGTCAGGGGACACCAAAAAACACCCCCGACCCCAAAATCTCACCCCTGATCCCACAGTCCCCCCCCCCTCAGGACATGGTTTGGGCCTGGGGAGGGGGGAAAATGGGGGTCAGGGGACCCCGGAACCCAAAACACCCCCAGCCCTAAAATGCCAGCCCGGGACACGGTCTGGGTCTGGGGGGGATCAGGGGACCCCCAAAATCCCTGACCCCAAAACACCCCCTGAGCCCAGGACACAGTCTGGGCCTGGGGAGGGACAAAAATGGGGGTGAGGGGACCCCAAAATATCCCCTGAACCCCAAAATCCTCCCCACCAGGACAGGGTCCCCCCAACGTCTGGGTCTGGGGGGGGAAAAAATGGGGGTGAAGGGCCCCCAAAAACCCCCCCAAGGCCCCCCCTCCCATATCCCTCCCTCCAGTGCCCCCTTTGTCCCCCCCCCCCCCAAGAAATTCCCAACCCCCTTTGGGACCCCTCCCCATTTCCCCCACAAACCCCCCAGCCCCATTTTACCCCATCCCCACCTGGTTCTTGCCCCCCCCTCGCGCAGCCTCTGCAGGGGCAGCAGGGCCAGGGGGGTCCCGGGGGGCTCGGGGGGGCCCCGGGCGGTCACAGCCCCCCCCCACGCCCTCAGCACGCGGCCCTGGGGGAGGGGAGAGGGGGGGAGGGGTCAGGGACCCCCCCCCCTCAGTGACCCCCCCCAATTTTCCCTTACCCCCCCCCCCCACAGGTCACAGAGGGGTCTCTGTGTTTTGGGGAGGGGTCTCAGAGGTACCTGTGACCCCCCCCCAATATCCCCCCCCAACCCTTTTCCATCCATTCCCCCCCCCCTAAACCCCCTTTGTGACCCCTCCCCAATTTCTCTGTGTCCCCCCCCAGGTCACAGAGAGGTCTCTGTGTTTTGGGGAGGGGTCTCAGGGGTACCCATGACCCCTCCCCAAAATTTCCCCCCATCCTTTTTCCCTCCATGTCCCCCCCAAGTCCCCCCCTTCTATCCCCCTCAATTGCCCCCTCCCCAAAATGTCCCCCACCCACAAAACCCCCCTTTGTGACCCCTCCCCAATTTCTCCATGTTCCCCCCACAGGTCACAGAGGGGTCTCTGTGTTTTGGGGAGGGGTCTCAAGGGTATCCATGACCCCCCCCAAAATTTCCCCCCCAAGTTCCCCCCTTCTATCCTCCCAATGTCCCCCTCAATTGCCCCCTCCCCAAAATGTTTCCCCACCCCAAAATCCCCCCTTGTGACCCCCCCATGTCCCTTCCTTGTCCCTCACCCCCCCAAATTTCCCCCCATTTCCCTCCATGACCCCCCCTCAACTGCCCCCTCCCCAAAATGTCCCCTTCCCCCCAAACCCCCCCAGCCCCCCCGAAGCCCCTCACCCCAAATCTTCTCCTCAGCTGCTCCCCCAGGACCCCCAAATACGCGGCCGAGTCCTGGGGGTCCCTGGTGCGCACCACGAACAGCCCGTCCACAACCTGGGGAGGGGTCTCTGTGTAATTTGGGGAGGGGTCTCAGGGGTCCTGGATGCTGGGGAGGGGTCTCAGGAGTCCTGGATGCTGGGGAGGGGTCTCTGTGGGTTTTGGAGAGAGGTCTCTGTGTTTTGGGGAGGGGTCTCAGGTTGCCTGTCTATTTTGGGGAGGGGTCTCAGGCATCTCTATGTGTTTAGGGGAGCGGTCTGGCGGTATCTGTGTGTTAGGGGGGGGTCTCTGTGTGTTTAGGGGAGGGGTCTCAGGGGTACCTGTGTGTTGGGGAGGGGTCTCAGGCATCTCTATGTATTTAGGGAGGGGTCTCAGAGGTACCTGTATTTAGGGGAAGGGTCCCGGAGGTACCTGTGTGTTGGGGTGCGTCTCTGTGTATTTTTGGGAACGGTCTCTGTATTTTGGGGAGGGGTCTCAGAGGTACCTGTGTGTTGGGGGGGGGGGTCTCTGTATTTTGGGGAGGGGTCTCAGGGTCTCTGTAATTTGGGGAGGGGTCTCTGTAATTTGGGGAGGGGTCCTGGGGGTACCTGTGTGTTGGGGAGGGTCTCTGTAATTTGGGGAGGGGTCTCCAGTACCAGTGTACTTTGGGGAGGGGTCTCTCTGTATTAGGGTAGGGGTCTCAGTGTAATTTGGGGAGGGGTCTCCAGTACCTGTGTATTTAGGGTAGGGGTCTCAGGGGTGTCAGTGTAATTTGGGGAGGGGTCTCTCTGTATTTAGGGTAGGGGTCTCAGGGTGTCAGTGTAATTTGGGGAGGGGTCTCTCTGTATTTAGGGTAGGGGTCTCAGGGGTCTCAGTGTAATTTGGGGAGGGGTCTCCAGTACCTGTGTATTTAGGGCAGGGGTCTCAGGGGTCTCAGTGTAATTTGGGGGAGGGGTCTCCGGTACCTGTGTGTTGGCGGCCGCCTGGCGCAGGCTGGGCAGGGGCAGGGCCAGGGGCTCCCGGGCGCCGGCTCCTCCAGCAGGTACAGGGGGCAGCGCAGCCCCGAGCGCCGCAGCCGCGCCTGGGCAGGGGGGGATCCCAGTTCAACCAGTTCGACCAGTTCGACCAGTGCCCCCCAGTCCATCCCAGTTACCCACAGTGCCCCCCAGTCCATCCCAGTTCAACCAGTTCGACCAGTTCAACCAGTACCCCCAGTTACCCACAGTGCCCCCAGTCCATCCCAGTTACCCACAGTGCCCCCCAGTGCCCCCAGTCCATCCCAGTTAACCCAGTCCATCCCAGTTACCCACAGTGCCCCCCAGTCCATCCCAGTTACCCACAGTGCCCCCCAGTGCCCCCAGTCCATCCCAGTTAACCCAGTCCATCCCAGTTACCCACAGTGCCCCCCAGTCCATCCCAGTTCAACCAGTTACCCACAGTGGCCCCCAGTCCATCCCAGTTAACCCAGTTACCCCCCAGTTACCCACAGTGCCCCCCAGTCCATCCCAGTTCAACCAGTGCCCCCCAGTGCCCCCAGTCCATCCCAGTTACCCACAGTGGCCCCCAGTCCATCCCAGTTAACCCGGTTAAAACCAGTTACCCACAGTGCCCGCCAGTCCATCCCAGTTCAACCAGTGCCCCCCCCAGTCCATCCCAGTTACCACAGTGCCCCCAGTCCATCCCAGTTCAACCAGTTCGACCAGTGCCCCCAGTCCACCCCAGTTAACCCAGTTAAACCAGTTACCCACAGTGCCCCCCAGTCCATCCCAGTTAACCCAGTTAAACCAGTTACCCACAGTGCCCTCCAGGCCATCCCAGTTACCCACAGTGCCCCCAGTCCATCCCAGTTCAACCAGTTACCCACAGTGCCCCCAGTGCCCCCAGTCCATCCCAGTTAACCCAGTTAAAGCAGTTACCCACAGTGCCCTCCAGGCCATCCCAGTTAACCCAGACCATCCCAGTTAAACCAGTCCGTCCCAGTTGAACAGTCCATCCCAGTTACCCACAGTGCCCTCCAGTCCATCCCAGTTAAACAGTGCCCCCAGTCATCCCAGTGCCTCCCAGTCCATCCCATACTGGGGCGCCGCAGCCAGAACTGAGACAGGAGGGGGATATCCCAGTTAACCCAGTCCACTCCAGTTAACCCAGTCCATCCCAGTTAAACCCAGTCCATCCCAGTTAATCCAGTCCATCCCAGTTAACCCCAGTCCATCCCAGTTAAACCAGTCCATCCAGTTAACCCCAGTCCATCCCAGTTACCCCCAGTCCATCCCAGTTACCCCCAGTCCCGCCTCGTACTGGGGCACCACAGACAGAACTGGGACACAGAGAGAGGCCATCCCAATTAACCAGTCCCTCCCAGTATATCCCAGTGCATCCCAGTTACCCAATTGCCCCAGACCATCCCAGTTACCCACAGTGCCTCCCAGTCCATCCCAGTTAAACCAGGCCATCCCAGTTAAACCAGTCCCTCCCAGTATATCCTAGTGCATCCCAGTTACCCCAATTGCCCCAGACCATCCCAGGCACCCCAGTGCCCCCCAGTCTCCCCCAGTTTGCCCTGTTTATTCCCAGTTCCCTCCCAGTCTGTCCTGGTGCCCCCCCAGTCCCTCCCAGTGCCCCCCAGTCCCTCCCAGTCCATCCCAGTCCCTCCCAGTTCCCGGCCCCACCTTCTGCTCCCGGTACCGCCCGTCCCTGATGCTGTTCGCCAGATCCGCCGCCGATTTCCGCTCCACCACCACGTCCAGCACCAGCTCCCGGGGGGCGTGGCCTGGGCGGGGTCACACGTGACCACGCCCACCCAGAGACACACCCACAGTCCCAGGTACCACCCCCACAAAGGGGTGGGGTAAATTCCAGGCCCCACCCACTTATCATGGCGACAGTGAGGGTGTGGTTTGTCCTTGGACACGCCCACCACGTGGGGGCAGAGCCAGAATTTGGCCACACCCAGGTGAGGTTATCCCCATCACATCTGACCACACCCAACATCTCCATGGCCACACCCCCTGTGCCACACCCCCTGTGCCACACCCATCACACACGACCACATCTATCCATCATTGGCCACACCCCATAACATCTGACCACACCCACCATCAAATTGGCCACACCCCCAGTGCCATGCCCATCCCATCTGGCCCACACCCAACCCATCACCATGGCAACACCCCCAAGTCTATGGGTGGGGTCTGGGCCTGGCCACGCCCCCTCCGGCCACACCCAATCAATGGCTGTACTACTCTGGGGGCATGGTCATCACCAGGCCACACCCATTAGCGGTGACCACACCCACTCCACCTGCCCCACCCAGTCCATGGGGTGTGGTTACCCCAAGCCCCGCCCCGCACAGGCCACGCCTACCTGTGGGCGGTCCTTCTCACGCGCCACCCACAGGAAGTCGCCGACGTGGAGGCGCCGCAGCAGCACCGGGATCCCCGGGAACGGAGCAGGGCCGGGACCCCCCCGGAGGGGCTGCAGGGACAGCGGGGGGACATTGGGGACAATCAGGGACATTGGGGGACATGGGGGACAATCAGGGACATTGGGGACAATCAGGACATTGGGGACAATCAGGGACATTGGGGGACATGGGAGACAATCGGGGACATTGGGGACAATCAGGGACATTGGGGACAATCAGGGACATTGGGGGACATGGGGGACAATCAGGGACATTGGAACAATCAGGGACATTGGGGGACATTGGGGACAATCAGGGACATTGGGGACAATCGGGGACATTGGGGACAATCAGGGACATTGGGGGACATTGGGGACAATCGGGGACATTGGGGGACAATCAGGGACTTTGGGGACAATCAGGGACATTGGGGGACATTGGGGACAATCGGGGGACATTGGGGGACAATCAGGGACTTTGGGGACATGGGGGACAGTCAGGGACATTGGGGGACAATCAGGGACATTGGGGACAATCAGGGACATTGGGGGACATGGGGGACCATCAGGGACATTGGGAACGTGGGGGACAATCAGGGACATTGGGGACAATCGGGGACATTGGGGACAATCAGGGACATTGGGGGACATTGGGGACAATCGGGGACATTGGGGACATGCCATGGGGAACGGACATTGGGAGCGTGGCAATGGGGGCATTGGGGACAATGGGGGGACCCGCTATGGGGACGGGTGACATGGGGGACACAGGAGGTGACAGGGACACAAGGGTGACACAAGGGGGACAGGGACACGGGGTGGCAGGGACAGGAGGTGACAGACACATGGGGTGACAGACACATGGGGTGACACAGGGGTGACAGCGACAAGGGGACAGTCACCCGGTTGGCTTCGGTGACGTCAGCGCACAGCACGATCTCGAACTCGCCGGGTCTGAGCTCAATTCCTGCTCGGGGTCGCACCTGGGGGACCCCAAAGTCACCTCCAGGTGACCCCCAGGGCTGGGACACCCCCCCAAAATGTCCCAAAGTGTCCCCAAATCCCCCTCAAAGTGTCCCCAAAATGTTCCCAAGGGTCCCCAGCCCCCTCAAACTCACGCAGGGGGGGAGGGGGCGCAGTTCTCGTCCTGCTCCGCCAGGGGGCGGCTGGCGGGCACACCCGGCGGGGGGCGGGGCCTCGGCGAGACTCCGCCCCTTCGGGGTCAACGCGTACCTGTGGGGGGAAGGGGTGAAATGGGGAGGGGTCCTGGGGGGAGGTCACAGGTGCATCCAGGGGGGTCCAGGTGGTCTCAGGGGGGGGTCTCAGGTGAGTCTGGGGGTTTTGGGGGTCCCAGGTGGATCCCAGGTCAGTTTGGGGGTCCCGGGGGGTCCCGGCCCTACCTGTGGGGGCGGGCCGCTCCTCTGCACGAGCCCCCGGCGCAGGAGGGGACCCAGAGCCGCCTGTGGGGGAGGGGACAGGGGGTCAGCCCCTCCCCCGCCACCTTGGGGGGGGGGTGCCAGGGTGGGGGAGGGGCGCTGGGTCCCCTCCTGTCACTCACCGGGGTCAGGGCGTGGTCACAGAGGGGCTGGGCCTGCTGCAGAAGCTCCGCCTCTGGGAGGGGCTCTGGGCTCTGGGAGGGTGGGGCTTAGGGTGAGGAGGGGGAGGGGCAGGGTGTGGACCCCTCCCCACCCACCAGGTGTGTCCCCTCCCCCTCACCTGGCTCAGGACCCGCAGGAGGGCGTGGCCTCGGGAGCGGGGGGAGGGGCCGGGACTGGCGGGGGCGGCGCTGGAGGAAGGGGGAGGGGCAGAGATTAAGGGCGGGGCTTCCTCTGCCCCTCCCCCACAATGGGAATCAATGGGAGGGGTCCTGGATGGGGGAGGGGCGAGGATTGGACTCACCGTGGGCGGGGCTGGGGGAGGGTCTGCGCTCTGCCCCTGCCGAGGGGGCGTGGCTGGGAGGCCCTGTTCTGTGGTATGTATATGAGATGCAAATTAGCATGCAAATCAGCCTCATCAGGCCCCACCCACCACAAACCCCCACCCTATCTTAGCTCCACCCCTTCACACACAACTCCCATGAAAGCCCCGCCCACTAGAGCACAGCCCTTTGAGGCCACGCCCCCTCCCTTGTAATGGGAAGGGGCGGAGCTCACTCAAGCCACACCCCCAGACCACACCCTTCATAGCCCCACCCACCCCCAGACCACTCCCGTTCCATGCCCCGCCCCTTTAGGCCCCGCCCACCCTGGCGGTGCTGTTTCAGCCGTCGGTCGAGGCGGGCACAGAGGGCGGGCCAAAGTGCTGCAAGATGGCGGCGGCGCGGCCAGAACGGAGCGGGAGCGGGAACCGGGAGAGAGAGCGCAGGGCCTGGGGGGAAACACACCTGGGATACACCTGGGGAGCCCACAATACACCTGGGATACACCTGGGACACACTGAGAAACCTGAAACACACCTGGGATACACCTGGGGTACCTGAGATACACCCAGCACCCAGCATACCCCTGAAATAAACCTGGCACACACCTGGGGAACCCAAAATACACCTTGGATACACCTGAAACACCTAAAACACACCTGAGGTACACCTGAAACACACCTGGGGAACCCAAAATACACCTTGGATACACCTGAAACACCTAAAACACACCTGAGGTACACCTGAAACACACCTGGGGAACCCTAAATCACCTGAGATACACCTGGGGATCCCCAAATCACCCACCCAGAGATCCCAAAACTCACCTGGAGACCCCAAAGGTCTACCCAGAACCTCCAAATCCAACCGGGTACCCAAAATCACCCACCTGGGCACCCTGAATCCAACCTGGGCACCTCAAAATCACCCACCTGGGCACCCTACATTAACCTGGGCACCCCAAAACACACCGGGGCACCCCAAAATCGCCCACCTGGGCACCCTAAATCACCCACCTGGGCACCCTAAATCCAACCTGGGCACCCCAAAACTCACCTGGAGACCCCAAACCTCACCCGTGCACCCCAGAACCGCCCCCCCTGAGCACGCGGGGACCCTCCCTCTCTCTCACACCCACCCTCTCGTAGGTGCCCCTGGCCCAGGTGCCTGCGCCTCGTCCCGCCACTCCCGCAGCCAGCGGGCGAACAGCGGGTTGGGGTGGCCGCGGGGGCGGCGGCGGCGCCGGAGGAGGAGGCGGCGGCCGCGGCCATGTTCGAATCCTCCCGCCGCCGCCGCCGCTGCCCGGAAGTTCCGGCTCCGTGGAGCCGCTCTGGCCGCGCTCGCTGATAGGGGAAAATGAGACTTGTCTGCTCTGGAGGACTCCGCTCTGGCAGGTCGGAGGTGGAACTTGTCTGCTCTGCTGGAGGCCGCTCTGGGATGCTCGGAGGTGGAAGTTGTCTGCTCTGGAGGAGCTCGGCGGATAAGGAGACACCAAATTCTGCCCCCAAACCCCAAAATCTTCTCCTCAAACCCCAAATTCTGCCCCAGATCCCCAAATCCTGCCCACAAACCCTAAATGCTTCCCCAGGCTCCTCAAATATTCCTCCCAAATCCCAAATTCTGCCCCACAACCCAAATCCTGCTCCCAAACGCAAAATCCTCCCCCCTAAACCTTCAAAATCTTCATTTCAAATCCCAAATTCTGCCCCCAGGTCTCCCAAATCCTCCCTCCAAACCACAAATTCTGCCCCTGGATCCTCGAAATGTTTCCTTTAACTCCAAATTCTGTCCCCAGACACCCAAATCCTCCCCTCAACCCCAAAATTCTGCCCCTAAACACCCAAAATCTTCTTCTTAACCCCCAAATTCTGCCCCCCAAACCCCCAAAATCCTCCCCCCAAACCCCGCCCCCAGCCCCAAAATCTTCCCTCTAAAACCCAAAATCTTCTCCTCAAATCCCAAATTCTGCCCCTGGATCTCCAAATCCTGCTCCCAACCCCAAAATCTTCCTCTCAACCCCCAAATCCTGCCCCCAGACCCCCAAATCTTCCCCCAAACCCCAAATTTTGCTCCCAGGACCCCCCAAAATCCCTCCCCGTGCCCCCCATTCCTCAAATCCCAGGACGATTCCAAGCTGCAGCACAGCAAAACTTTTTATTGTTTAGAAATAATTTTAGAAACAAACTGGGGGGCGTTGGGGGGGGACACGGCACCCCCAAAATAACACAGACCCCCAGTGGGGGGAGGGGGGGACACCCCAAAATAACACTAACGGGTGTGGGGAGGGGGGGGGGCACCTGAAATGAGCCCCCCCAAAATCCCACCCGGGATGGGGGGAGGGGCAGGAGGAGACCCCTCCTCACCCCCCCAGCTGGTGTTGGGGTGTTGGGGTGTTGGGGGAGGGGTGGCACCATGGGACCCCCACCCCTGGAGGAGTTTTGGGGGGGGGGGGGGGTGGCAGCACCGGTTTGGGGGTCCCAGGGGTGTCGGGTTGGGGACTGGGGGGGGGTTGGGTGGTTCTGGTGTCCCTGTTTGGGTTTTGGGGTCCCCAGATGATTTTGGGGTTCCCCAGAGCTGGCTTTAGGATCCCCAGGGCAAGGTTTTGGGGTACCCAGAATGGTTTTGGGGTCCCCAAAGCTGGTTCTGGGGTCCCAGGATGATTTTGGGGTTCCCAGAGGTGTTTTTGGGGGTCCCCAGAATGGTTTTTGGTGTCTCTGGGTGAGTTATGGGGTCCCCAGGATGATTTTGGGGTCCCCAGAGTTGGCTTTGGGGTCTCGGGTGAGTTTTGGGGTCCCCAGAATGGTTTTGAGATCCTTGGAGTGGTTCTGGGGTCCCCAGGACGATTTTGGGGTCCCCAGGATGGTTTTGGGAGCCCCCAACCCCTCCAAGGGGTCCCTGCAACTGCCCCCGAGTTTGGGGGTGCAGGGAAGGGATTTGGGGTACAGGAATGAGATTTGGGGTACAGGAACAATAACTGGGGTGCAGGGATGGGATTAAGGCTGCAGGGAGGGGATTTGGGGTACAGGGAGGGGATTTGGGGTGCAGGGATGGGATTTGGGGTGCAGGGATGGGATTTGGGGTACAGGAACAATAACTGGGGTGCAGGGATGGATTAAGGCTGCAGGAGGGGATTTGGGGGTTACAGGGATGGGATTTGGGGTGCAGGGAGCTCAGTTGAGGTGCAGGGCTGCTCTGAGGGGCTCGGGGAGGGGCTGGGGGATGTCAGCTTTGAGGAGGGGGCTCAGATAGGGGTCTGGGTGCTGTTTTTGGGGAGGGGGCTCAGAGGACGGAGCCTGGGTGGTGTTTTTTGAGGAGGGGGTTCAGAGTGGGGATCTTAGGGTGCTGTTTTGGGGAGGGGGCTCAGAGAGGGGGGATCTCAGGGTGCTGTTTTTTGAAGAGGGGGGCTCAGAGGAAGGAGCCTGGGTGCCGATTTTGGGGAGAGGGTCTCAGGTGCCGTTTTGGGGAGGGGCTCAGAGGAAGGAGCCTGGGTGCTGTTTTTGGGGAGGGGTCTCAGGTGCCGTTTTGGGGAGGGGGCTCAGAGGAAGGAGCCTGGGTGCTGTTTTTGGGGAGGGGGTCTCAGGTGCTGATTTTGGGGAGGGGGCTCAGAGGAAGGCGTCGCACCACTCGCGCAGGCAGCCCGAGCAGTCGCGGCTCTGTTTGGCGTTGGCCCCGCACGTCTCCTTGAGCCACTCCCGGAACAGCTCCTCGTCCTTGCGCAGCACCAGGAACTGCCCCAGCACCACGTACGCCTGGGGGGGCAGCCAGGGGACAGGAGGGGACAGCGGGGTCACCATGGGGTGGGGACACTGCCCAGTGTCCCTCTGTCCTCCCTGAGTGACCCAAAGAGCTCCAGTCCTGTCCAAATGACCCCAAAGTGCTCCAGTCACACCCCAGCCCTGTGGTCCCTGGTCCTTATGGGGCTGTGCCACCACCAGGAAAGGCTGAGAGGGACAGGGAGGGGACAGCGAGGGGACAGCGGGGTCACCAGGGTGTGGGGACACTGCCAAGGGTCACCCTGTCCTGCCCAAGTGACCCCAAAGAGCTCCAGTCCTGCCCCAGCCCTGTGGTCCCAAGAGATCTGAGGGATGCCCCAGCACCAGGAACGGCTGACAGGGACAGCGAGGGGACAGCGGGGGTCACCATGGGGTGGGATGTCACCAAGGGTCACCCTGTCCTCCTGAGTGACCCCAAAGTGCTCCGGTCCCACCCAGCCCTGTGGCTCCTGGTCCTTATGGGGCTGTGCCACCACCAGGATGGCTGAGAGGGACAGCGAGGGGACAGGGAGGGGACAGCGGTGTCACCAGGGCGTGGGGACACTGCCCAGTGTCCCTCTGTCCTTCCTGAGTCACCCCAAAGAGCTCTGGTCACACCCCAGCCCTGTGGATTCAGCAGATCCCTGTCCCTCCACAAACACCTGCCTAGGGACAGAGGTGTCCCCAATGTCCCCAGATATCCCCAGGTATCCCAAGTGTCCCCAGGTGTCCCCACGTGTCCCCGATGTCCCCACTGTCCCTGCTGTCCCAGGTATCCCCACTGTCCCCAGTGTCCCCACTGTCCCCAGTTGTCCCCAATGTCCCCAGGTGTCCCCAATGTCCCTGCTATCCCCAGTGTCCCCAGGTGTCCCCACTGTCCCCAGTGTCCCCAGCCCCACCTTGTCAAAGCCCTTCTCCTCCAGTTTCCTGCCCAGCACGTCCCCGATCCCGGCCAGGCTCCCCACGGGTTTGTCCCCCATCGGCTCCGCCACGAAGTCCCGGTGCTTCTGTGACGTCGAGGACATGGCGCCTGCGGAGAGACAGACAGTCAGGGGACACACAGACAGCTCAGGGGGCACAGGGACAGCTCAGGGGGACACGGCGCCTCTGTGACATCGAGGACATGGCGCCTGCGGACAGACAGGGGGACATTGGGGACAGACAGACAGCTCAGGGGACACTGAGGGGACACGGTGCCTCTGTGACGTCAAGGACATGGCGCCTGCGACAGACAGACAATCAGGGACACACAGACATCTCAGGGGGACACTGAGGGGACACTGAGGGGACATTGGGGGGACACTGGGGGGGATATGGAGGGGACATTGGGGGCACATTGAGGGGACCCTGAAGGGACTTTGAGAGGACATTGAGGGGAGTCTGAGAGGACCCTGAGGAGACACTGAGGGGACATTGGAGGGACTCTGAGGGGACCCTGAATGGACATTGAGGGGACAATAGGGGGACACAGACGGAACATTGAGGGGATCCTGAGGGGACATTGAGGGGATCCTGAAGGGATATTGGGAGGACCCTGAGGGGACCCTGAGGTCTCTGAGGGAACACTCCGGGCCCTCCCGCCCCTCACGGACTCCCCCGCCCCGTCCCGCCCCTCGGGCCCCGCCCCTCCCCGCCCCTCCCGGCGCTCCTGACCCCTCAATGTCCCCTCCCCGCCCTCAATGTCCCCTCCCTGTCCCCTCCGTCCCCTCCCGGTGTCCCCGGTGCCCCCCCCGCCCTCACCGTCCCGTCGAGCCGTTCCAACCGCCGCTCCGCCTCAGCCTTCTGCCGCCGCGCACTGACGTCACATCCGGCGGCGCGCCGTGTGACGCCACTTCCGCCGGCGCGCGCCGGAAAAACCACCGAGACGATGGAGGCGCTCTGGGATCATAGAGACGAACAGGGGTCCTCCAAGGGCCTGCTGTGTCCGCCCAGGTGAGCGGGGACACCTGGAAATGGCTCCAGGTGCTGCCGGGAATACCGGGAACCGCTCCGGGATCATCCCCGAGCCTCCAGAATTACCCGACAGCGGCTCCGGGGCTCTCCCCATCCCACCCCTTCCCTCCATCCCAAAATATTCCCCTGAGAGGATCCTCAAAGAGACCAAAAGAGGCGATTCCGGCCCAAAATCGGGCAAAAAAATGGGATTTTTTATTAAATGTATGGGGAATATTACAAATACAACAAGGCAGAACTTTGGGAAGAGAAATATGAGGAGAAAAACTGGGATTTGGGGAAAAACTGGAGGTTTGGAATAGGAAAAAAAGGATTTGGGGGTGAAAAGGAGCGGATTTGGCATAAAGGAGGTTTTGGTGGAAAAATATAAAAAAAATGAGGGTAAAAAAAGAGATTTTGGGGCAAAATCCAAATTTGGGGGCACAAAGGCGGGAACTGGGACAAAGGAGAGGAATTTGAGGCAAAACTGGAGGATTTTGGGATAAAAAGAGGATTTTAGGGAGAAAAGTTGCGTGAAATTCTGAGAAAATAAAAGAATTTGGGGCAAAACTGGGAAATTTGGGAGGGAAGAAAAAAAACGGGAATTTGGGGGCAAAAACTGGGAATTTCCACGCTCATTATGCAAATAGAACAAAACCCGCTCAATATGCAAATAAGGAAGTGACAAATTTGCATAGAGGAGGGGCATGGAAATAACCACGCCTACATGCAAATGAGTCGGTTTAGACCACGCCCCTCAGCGCTTGAACGTCGGGGGTGAAATTCGGGCCCCGTTTTTTTGGGGTAAAACCGTGGAAATTCGGGGTTTTTTTTTGCTCTTCCTCGGGGGGAGGGACTCAGCTCCATTTTGGGGGATTTTTGGGGGTCCCGACCCCTCCTCAGGCCTCGTCCTCGCTCAGGAGCAGATTTGGGACCCCCTGGAGATGGGGAAGCGCCGCCCCGAGTCCGGGCACTGCAGGGACCCCTCCAGCACCTCCACCTGAAATGGGGGGAAAATGGGGAAAATTGGGGGGGGTCTCCAAGATTTGGGGGATTTAGGGAACCCCCCCTGAGGGGTTTTTTTTGGGGTTTCAGGGGTTTTGGGGAGCGCCCTGACCTCGAGCAGGACGTGGTGGAGGCGGCGCAGGAATTCCTCGTCGGCCTCGTAGCCCGGGCTGGGCTCGGGGGCAGCTCCGAGGGCGCCCCAACTTCGGGGGGCACAGAAAAAGAGGGAAGGGGGGGGGGGTTAAAGGGACCCCTGAGTGTCCCCCCCAACCCCAAAAAAATGGAATGTCCCAAGGGAAGCTCCCCCTCCCCCCGCTCCCCTTTCCGGGGCCCCTCCCCGGTTCCCCTCCATTCCACTTCCGTTTCCGGTCCCTCGTTCCCATTTCCGGATGTCCCCCCCCCGATTCCCGTTCCCATTTCTGGGTGTCCCCCCTGATTTCCGTTCCCATTTCCGGGTGTCTCCCCCGTTTCCCGTCCCCATTCCCGTTTCCCCCCACGTTTTCCAGTTCCCATTTCTCGGTGTCCCCCCCCCCCCCCCCCCCGTTTTCCGTTTCTTCCGTTCCCAATCCCCCTCCCCGTTTCCCGTTTCCCATTTCCCGTTCCCGGTTCCCCCATTCCCGGTACCTCCCCCCACTCCCGGTTCCCGGTTCCCCTTTCCCAGTCCCTCATTCCCGTTCCCGATTCCGTTCCCCGGTGTCCCCCCCGGTTCCCGTTTCCCATTCCTATTCCCCGTTCCTTTTTCCCAGTCTCCTGTTCCCATTTCCCGGTATCCTCCTCGTTTCCCCATTCCCGTTTCCCCCCGTTCCCGGTTTCCCCCCGCCTCTCACGCTCTCCGCCGCCTCCCGGAGCGCGTCCCAGCGCAGCCGCGCACCATCCGGGACACGAAGGCGGCGTTGAACGGCACCGGGCGGACCCGAACCTCGGCGGCCTGCGGGGACCGGGCCGGTTAACGGGAGGGCCCCGGAACCTCGGGGAACCGGGGCTCCTAACGGGTGGAAATCGGGGCTTAACGGGAGTTTTACCGGCGGAAAATGGGGGTGTTACCGGCAGAGTTAACGGGGAAACGGGAGGGGTTAACGAGGCTGGGGGGTCGGAACGGGTACCGGGGGTTTAAACGGGAGGGAATGGGGATTAACGGGGGAGTTACCGGCGATTGGTGAGGGTAACGAAGGGGTTAACGGGGAGATAACGGGGAGGAACCGAACCGCGGAGGGGTGGGGAGAACGGGGGTGTTAACGGAGGGGAACCGGGATAACGGAGATGGACGGAATAACGGGAACCGGAATAACGGGAAACCGGGATAACGGAGAGGAAGCGGGATAACGGGAACGGGGATAACGGGAACCGGAATAACGGGAGAAGAGAAACTGCGATAACGGGGAGGATTAAGGAGGTTGACAAGCACGAAACGGGGCCGTTAGCGGGAGGATTTATTGACGGTAACGGGACAAATTACCGGGCGTTCTTTTAACGGAGGAGCTACCGGGGGTATCGGGAGAGGTAACGGGAATGATGGGAGATAAATGAGGAGACACCGATCGGAACAGCGGAACGGGGAGAAGCTGGGAACCGGTAACGGGGGCACCGCTAAGGCTCCGATAACGGTTCCGGTAACCAGTAACGGCGAGAGGTGGCGGGGCCTTGCCGGGGGGCGGGAACCGCGGTGTTCCCGCCCCGATCCCGGTGCCCCGGGGTCCCCCCGTGCCCGCACCTCGATCTTGAGGGGGAATCCGGCCCCGGGCCGCAGCCCCGGCACGTGCGAGCTCAGCAGGTTGTGGGTCAGCAGCTTCATGGCGCCGCTTCCGCTGCGTCACTTCCGGCAAGAGGCGGTTACCTGGGTAACAGGGCGAGGCCTACCCGGAAATGGGTGTGGCTTAGCAGGGTGGGGTCCGCTTAAAGGGGCAAGGGCAAAAAAATTGATCCCAACCCTCAGGAGAGACAAAGCAGCCCTGAGACCCCTCCCCAAATTCTTCAGGGATCGCCCAAACCCTTCAGAACTCCTGAAAGGATCTGAGACCCCTCCCCAAATACATCAGGGATCCCTGAGACCCCTCCCCAAACCCATCAGGACCCCCCAAACCCTCCAGAGCTCCTCACAGGATTTGAGACCCCTCCCCAAACCCTCCCCCTCGGTGACCCCATCCCTTTATTTTGGGGTCCCCATTTCTCCAGAGTCCCCACTGAGGACCCCAGCCCCAATTTTGGGTGGATTTTCCCCCATTTTGGGGTTTGGTTACCCCCTCAGGACTCTCCTTCACCCCCCAAATCCAACCCCACCCCTCATTTTGGGGTGCTGTGGGCTCCCCTGGGACCCCCAAATCCTCCCCCCCCCCCCCCCCAATTTTGGGGGTCTCTGAAACTCCCAAATCCTGGGGGGGACCCTCAAAGCCCCCCCAAAAACCAGAACCAAGCCCAAGGTCAGAAATGCAAACCATTTATTCAGAATTTGGGGAGGGGGGACCCCAAAACCCCCAGAATAAACAGAAAAACCCCAAAAGTGAGTTTGGGACAGAAAAAAAAAAAAACCAAAAAAAGATTTTGGGGTGAAGGGTGAGAAGCACCAGAACCCAAAAAATGAGAGAGGGGAGATGAGAGTGGGACCCCCCCAAAATGAGGGGGGTGCAAGGATGGGGGGGGTCAGGGTGAGTTTGGGGTAACAGGGGCAGGTTTGGGAAGGTTTTGGGGTGCTGGGGGAAGGTTTTGGAGTGTCAAGGCAGTTTTGGGGGTGCTGGGGGGAGGTCAGGGAAGCTTTGGGGGTGTCAGGGCAGTTTTGGGGTGCCAGAAGTGGGTTTGGGGTGCTGTGGTGGGGGTCGGCACAGTTTTGGGGTGCTGTGATGGGATCAGGGCAGTTTTGGGGGTGTTGAAAGGGGAATCAAGGCACCTTTAGGGTGCTGTGGTTGGGTCAGGGCAGTTTTGGGGTGCTGAGAGGGGCTCAAGGCAGTTTTGGGGTGCCAGAAGTGGGTTTGGGGTGCTGTGAGGGGGCTCAGGGCAGTTTTGGGTGCAGAGAGGGGGTCAAGGCAGTTTTAGGGTGCTGTGATGGGATCAGAGCAGTTTTTGGGTGCTGAGAGAAGGATCAAGGCACCTTTGGGGTGCTGTGGTTGGGTCAGGGCAGTTTTGGGTGCAGAGAGGGGCTCAAGGCAGTTTTGGGTGCTGTGATGGGGTCAGGGCAGTTTTGGGGTGCTGTGATGGGATCAAGACACCTTTGGGGTGCTGTGGTGGGGTCAGGACAGTTTTGGGGTGCTGTAGTGGTGGGGTCAGGGCAGTTTTGGGGTGCAGTGGGGGGGTCAGGGCAGTTTTGGGGTGCCCGCTCACTGGGGGCTGTAGGGGAAGCTCAGCAGCAGCCCCTGGTGGGGCCCACCTTGAGCTCCTGCAGCTGCACCTGCGGCTCCCCCGGCTCGCGGGGGCCGGTGCTGAATCTCAGCGTGGCCCACTCGGGCAGGGGGGGGTCCTGGGGGTCCCTCTGGACCGAGAAGGGTCTCAGGGGGGTCCCGTTGGGGGTTGAGCAGCAGCAGGAAGCGCTCGCTCTGGTCCCAGCGCCGCAGCAGCGCCACGGCCGCGCCCCGCCCGCACCGCAGCGCCTCCCCAGCAGCAGCGAGCGCTCGTGGGCCCGCAGCGAGGCCAGGGCCGTGTGCACAGCTCCAGCTCGGGGGGCTGCAAGGACGGGGGGCTGCGCTCAGGGGGGTGGGACACCCCTAAATGCAGCCCTGAGAAAAGGGGGTGCTGGCCCTTTAAGGAGGCAGCAGGCGGTGTTGCCCTTTTTAAGGAGACACTGCTCTTTTAAGGTTACATTGTCCTTTCAAGAACACATTACATTTTAAAAAAATGCATTACCCGTTTAAATGTGTGTTTCCTTTCTAAGGGTACATTACCCTTTTAAGGATGCATTACCCTTTTAAGGGTATATTGCATTTATCAGGACATATTACCCTTCAAAATGTACGTTACCTTTCCAAAGATGTATAACCCTTTAAGATTACAATGTCTTTTAAAGATACGTTGCTATTTGAAAATCGCATTGCCCTTTTAATCTGTGTTGCCCTTTTAAGGGTGTATTGCATTTATCAGGACATAATTACCCTTGAAAACGTACGTTACCTTTTTAAAGATGTATTGCCCTTTCAAGATTACGTTGTCCTTTCAAAGACACATTGCTATTTTAAAATTGCATTGTCCTTTTAAATGTGTTGCCCTTTTAAGAGTACATTACCCTTTTAAGGGTGTATTGCCCTTTTTAAAAGGCTTTGCCGTTTTAAGAGCCTATTACCCTTTTAAGAATGTGTTACCCCTTTTAAGGTTGCATTGCCCTTTTAAAAGTGTGTTGCCCTTTTAACAACCTGCGGTGGTGTCCAAGCTTTCTGGGACCCACCCCAAAGCTCCGCCCACCAGTGGGCGTGGCATCAGACCACACCCATTAAAAGCCATAAATGGACATTAAAACCCACCCCAAAGTGGGAGGAGAGACTTTAAGCCACGCCTCTTAAACCACGCCTCCACCCACCAAGCACCGCCCACAACCTGTCAATCACAGCCCCAAGCCCCGCCCACCTCAGAGCCGTTCCGCTCTTTTTCGGTTCATCGATCAATTCCCACGGCATCGGCGGCAGCTGGGGGGGGGAAATGGAGAAATTGGGGCAAAAAATGGTAAAATTGGGGCAAAAAATGGTAAAATTAGGGCACAAACCAATGAAATTCCAGCAAAACCCAAGAAAACAGGGCAAAACCAAAACCAGGGAAAATGTGGGTGAGGGCACCATCCCAACCCCCTCCCCAAAACCCACCTGCAGCCCCCCAAATTCCTGAAACTCCCCGAACTCCCACCTGAAGCCCCCCAGATTCCTTCTCAGACCCCCCCAATTCCCTTCCAAGGAGTCCCAGCCCCCCCAAATTCCACCTGCAGCCCTCCAACCCCCCCCGGTACCTGCTGGTCGTTGGTACGGCCCAGCCCCAGCTCGTCGCCGTAGCTCAGCACGGGGGTCCCGGGGAGCCCCAGAGCAGCAGCAGCTGCGGCAGCCTCAGCTCGGGGGGCGCCCACGAGCGCCAGGGGGACCCCACCTGTGGGACACAGACACCCCAAAATATGGGGGGACCCCAAAACCCGGGGGGACCCCACCTATGGGACACAGACACCCCAAAACCCGGGGGAACCCCATCTGTGGGACACAGACACCCCGAAATATGGGGGGACCCCAAAACCCGGGGGGACCCCACCTGTGGGACACAGACACCCCAAAACCCGGGGGGACCCCAAAACATGGGGGGGAACCCACCTGTGGGACACAGACACCCCAAAACCTGGGGGAACCCACCTGTGGGACACAGACACCCCGATATATGGGGGGACCCCAGAATATGGGAAGGACCCCACCTGTGGGACACAGACACCCTGATATACGGGGGAACCCTAAAACCCGGGGGGACCCCACCTGTGGGACAGAGACACCCCAAAATATGGGGGGACCCCACCTGTGGACAGAGACACCCCAAAACCCGGGGGAACCCCACCTGTAGGACACAGACACACCAATATATGGGGGGGACCCCACCTGTGGGACACAGACACCCCGATATATGGGGGGACCCCACCTGTGGGACAAGGACACCCCAAAATATGGGGGGACCCCAAAACCCGGGAGACCCCAAAACCCGGGGGGACCCCACCTGTGGGACACAGACACCCCTAAATGGGGGGACCCCAAAACCCGGGGGGACCCCATCTTTGGGACAGGACACCCCAATATATAGGGGGACCCCAAACTATGGGGGGGACCCCAAAAAATAGAAAGGGGCAGCAGGACCAGAAAGAATTTGGCGGTTCCAGGAAGAATTTGGGGGTTCCAGGAAGGTTTGAAGGTCCCAGGGATTTTTGGGGGCTCATTTAAGGGGTCCAGGGGGTTTTGGTGTTTCTGAGGGGATTTTGGGGGGTTCCTGAGGGGGATTTTTGAGGGTTCCTGAGGGGATTTTGGGGTTCCCAGGGGTTTTTTTGGGGGGTTCCTGACTCACGCTCCAGCCCAGCCCCCCGACGGAAGCATTGGAGCCCAGCAGGGATTTCTGGGGGTTCCCATGGAAGTTTTTGGGGTTCCCAGGGAATTTTTTGGGTTCCCAGGGGATTTTTTGGGATTTCCAGGGGATTTTTTGGGGTTCCTGAGGGGATTTTGGGGGTTCCCATGGAAGTTTTTGGGGTTCCCAGGGGATTTTTGGTGTTTCTGAGGGGATTTTGGGGGTTCCCATGGAAGTTTTTGGGGTTCCTCACTCATGCTCGAGCCCAGCAGGGATTGCTGAGGGGATTTTGGGGATTCCCAGGGGATTTTTGGGGGGGTTCCTGACTCACGCTCCAGCCCAGCCCCCCGATGGAGGCGTTGGAGCCCAGCAGGGATTGCTGAGGGGATTTTTGGGGGTTCCTGAGGGATTTTTGGGGTTCCTGAAGGGATTTTTTGGGGTTCCCAGGGGTTTTTGGTGTTTCTGAGGGGATTTTTGGGTTCCCAGGGGGTTCCTGAGAGGATTTTTGGTATTTCTGAGGGGATTTTGGGGGTTCCCATGGAAGTTTTTGGGGTTCCCATTGAAGTTTTTGGGGTTCCCAGGGGATTTTTGGGGGGTTCCCCACTCACGCTCCAGCCCAGCCCCCCGATGGAGGCGTTGGAGCCCAGCAGGGATTGCTGAGGGGATTTTTGGGGTTCCCAGGGGGTTCCCCACTCACGCTCCAGCCCAGCCCCCCGATGGAGGCGTTGGAGCCCAGCAGGCCCAGGAGGCTCCTCAGGGCTCCCTCGGGGGATTCGCGCTCGGGCCGGGGCTCCAGGGGCTGCAGGAAGGGCCCCAGCAGCAGCCGCAGCCCCCCCGGCACCGCCGGCACCGCCTGCGGGTCCTGCAGGGCCGTGCCCCCCACCAGCACCCTGCAAACGGCACACGCTCAGGGGGGACCCAAAATATGGGGGGGAAATCAGGGGGAACCCCAAAATATGGGGAGGGAGAAAGTCAGGGGAACCACAAAATATGGGGGAAAGTCGGGGGGAAAGTCAGGGGGAGAAGCCCAAAATATGGGGGGGGAACCCCAAAATATGGAGAGGGGAAAGTGAGGGGGGAACCCCAAAATATGGGGGGGAAAGTTGGGGGAGAAGCCCAAAATATGGGGGGGGGGAAGTCAGGGGGAACCCCAAAATATGAGGGGAAAGTCAGGGGAAAGTCAGGGGGAGAAGCCCAAAATATGGGGGGGGGAATCAGGGGGAACCCCAAAATATGGGGGGGAGCATCAGGGGGAGAACCCCAAAATATGGGGGGGGAAAAGTCCAAAATATGGGGGGGAAAGTCAGAGGGAACCCCAAAATATGGGGGGAAAGTCGGGGGGAAAGTCAAGGGGAGAAGCCCAAAATATGGGGGGGGAACCCCAAAATATGGGGGGAAAGTCAGAGGGAACCCCAAAATATGGGGGGTGAATGTCAGGGGGAGAAGCCCAAAATATGGGGGAAAAGTCAGGGGGAACCCCAAAATATGGGGGAGAAAGTCAGGGGGAACCTCAAAATATGGGGGGAAAGTCAGGGGGAACCCCAAAATATGGAGGGGAAAGTGAAGGGGAACCCCAAAATATGGGGGGGAAAGTTGGGGGAGAAGCTCAAAATATGGGGGGGGGGAATCAGGGGGAACCCCAAAATATGGGGGGGAGGGAAGTGAGGAGGAACCCCAAAATATGGGGGAGGAAAGTCAGAGGAGGAAAGTCAGGGGGAACCCCAAAATATGGGGGGGGAAAGTCGGGGGAAAGTCAGGGTGAGAAGCCCAAAATATGGGGGGGGGAAAGTGAGGGGGAACCCCAAAATATGGGGGGGGGAAAGCCCAAAATATGGGGGGGGGAAATCAGAGGGAACCCTAAAATATGAGGGGGAAGTCAGGGGGAGAAGCCCAAAATATGGGGGGGAAAGTGAGGGGGAACACCAAAATATGGGGGGGGAAAGTCAGGGGGAAAAGCCCAAAATATGGGGGGGAAAGTCAGGGGAACCCCAAAATATGGGGGGAAAGTCTGGGGAGAAACCCAAAATATGGGGGGAAAGTCTGGGGGAGAAACCCAAAATATGGGGGGGGGAAAGTGGGGGGGACCCCAAAATATGGGGGGGGAAAGTCAGGGGGAGAAGCCCAAAATATGGAGAGGAAAGTCAGGGGGAACCCCAAAATATGGGGGGAACCCCAAAATATGGGGGGGGAAAGTCAGGGGGAACCCCAAAATATGGGGGGGGAAGTCAGGGAGAACCCCAAAATATGGGGGAATGTCAGGGGGAGAAGCCCAAAATATGGGGTGGGGGAAAGTCAGGGGGAACCCAAAATATGGGGGGGGAAGTCAGGGAGAACCCCAAAATATGGGGGGGAAGTTGGGGGAGAAGCCCAAAATATGGGGGGGAAAGTGAGAGGGAACCCAAAATATGGGGGGGGGAAGTGAGGGGGAACCCCAAAATATGGGGAGGGAAAAGTCCAAAATATGGGGGGGGGAAATCAGGGGGAACCCCAAAATATGGGGGGGAAAGTCAGGGTGAGAAGCCCAAAATATGGGAGGGGAACCCCAAAATATGGGGGGAAAAGTCAGGGGGAGAAGCCCAAAAATGAAGGGGGAAAGTCAGGGGGAACCACAAAATATGGGGAGGAGAAAGTGAGGGGGAACCCCAAAATATGGGGGGAAAGTCAGGGGGAGAACCCCAAAATATGGGGAGGAAAGTCAGGGGGGAAGCCCAAAATATGGGGGGGGGAAAGCCCAAAATATGGGGGGGAAATCAGGGGGAACCCCAAAATATGGGGGGGGAAGTCAGGGGGAACCCCAAAATATGGGGGGAAAGTTGGGGGAGAAGCCCAAAATATGGGGGGGGGGGAAAGTGAGGGGGAACCCCAAAATATGGGGGGAAAAGTCAGGGGGAACCCCAAAATATGGGGGGGGGGAAAGTGAGGGGGAACCCCAAAATATGGGGGGAAAAGTCAGGGAGTGACTGAAAAATGACAAGGGAAAGGTCAGAGGAGCACCCAAAAATGGAAGGGGAAGGAAAGGAGAGCACCCCAAAAATGAGGGGAGGAAAGAGCCCAAAGTGGGGGGGTCTGTGAGGAAGAGGATGAAGGGAGGAAGAGATTTGGGGGATCAGTGGGTTTGGGGTGACACAGGGGACACTTTGGGGGGGTCAGTGAGTTTTGGGGGACACAGGTGACACTTTTGGGGTTCAGACCTGGTGACGCCGCTGGGGCTCGGCTTCTCCTCCGTCAGGTTCCTCCACTCAGCCACCACCGAGGGCTGGGGGGACATGGGGGGGTCACCCAGAGCCCCCCAAAATCCCCAATTCTGCCCCAAAATCCCCCCAAATAACCCAAATTCTGCCCCAAGAAAACCTCAAATTCTGCCCCCAAAAAACCCAAATTCTGCCAAGAAAACCCCAAATTCTGCCCCAAATCCCCTCAAATTCTGCCCCCAAAAAACCCCAAATTCTGCCCCCAAATTTACCAAAAAAACCCTCAAATTCTGCCCCCAAAAAAGCCCAAATTTTACCCCAAGAAAACCCAAATTCTGCCCCAAAAACAACCCAAATTCTGCTTCCAAAAAAGCCCAAATTCTGCCCCAAATCCCCTCAAATTCTGCCCCCAATTTGCCAAAAAAACCCTCAAATTTTGCCCCCAAAAAAGCCCAAATTCTACCCCAATAAACCCCAAACGCTGCCCCCAAAAACCCAATTTGACCGCCAAAAACCCCCAAATTCTGTCCCCAACAAAACCCAAATTCTGCCCCAAATCCCCTCCAAGCCCGCCCCAAACCCTGCTCAAAATCCCCCCAAAATCCTTCACCCAAATCCTCAAATTCTACCCCCAAGAAACCCCAAAATCTACCCCAAAAAGCCCAAATTCTGCCCCAAAGAAACTCAAATTTAACCCCAAAAAAACCCCAAATAAAGCCCAAATTCTGCCCCAAAGAAACTCAAACTTGACCCCAAAAAAACCCCAAATAAAGCCCAAATTCTGCCCAAAGAGACTCAATTTTGACCCCCAAAAAAACCCCAAATAAAGCCCAAATTCTGGCCCAAAGAAACTCAAATTTGACCCCAAAAAAAACCCAAATAAAGCCAAAATTCTGCCCAAAGAAACTCAAATTTGACCCCAAAAAACCCCCAAATAAAGCCAAATTCTGCCCCAAAGAAACTCAAATTTGACCCCAAAGAAACCCCAAATAAAGCCCAAATTCTGCCCCAAAAAAACTCAAATTTGACCCCAAAAAAAACCCAAATAAAGCCCAAATTCTGCCCCAAAGAAACTCAATTTGACCCCAAAGAAACCCCAAATAAAGCCCAAATTCTGCCCCAAAAAAACTCAAATTTGACCCCAAAAAAAACCCAAATAAAGCCCAAATTCTGCCCCAAAGAAACTCAAACTTGACCCCAAAAAAACCCCAAATAAAGCCCAAATTCTGCCCCAAAGAAACTCAAACTTGACCCCAAAAAAACCCCAAATAAAGCCCCAATTCTGGCCCAAAGAAACTCAAATTTAACCCCAAAAAAACCCCAAATAAAGCCCAAATTCTGCCCCAAGAAACTCAAATTTGACCCAAAAAAACCCCAAATAAAGCCCAAATTCTGCCCCAAAGAAACTCAAATTTGACCCCAACAAAACCACAAATAAAGCCCAAATTCTGCCCCAAAAAACCTCAAATTTGACCCCAAAAAAACCCCAAATAAAGCCCAAATTCTGCCCAAAGATCTCAAATTTGACCCCAAAAAACCCCAAATAAAGCCCAAATTCTGCCCCAAAGAAACTCAAATTTGACCCCAAAAAACCCCAAATAAAGCCCAAATTCTGCCCCAAAGAAACTCAAATTTGACCCTAAAAAAACCCCAAATTTGACCCCAAAAAAACCCCAAAATCTGCCCCGGCCCCTCACCGGCAGCTCCTCGATGCCATCCAGGAACACCCCAGCGATTTCCTCCTTCAGCCAATGCCTCAGGGCATCCTGGGGGGCACAGGGGGGGTCAGGGGGGTCCCCAAAATCCCCAGAGCCCCCCAAAAAAACCCCCCAGAGCCCCCCCAGACCCACCTGGACCTGCTGGTGAACTTGGGGGTCCTTGGCTGCGTCCCCCCATTTCTGATCCCCACCGGGGTTGGGGGGTCAGGTCCAGAATCACCTTCAGCCCTGGGGGGGGGGGGGGGGAGGAGGGAAATTGGGGGGGTCAGGGCACCCCAAAACCCCCCCAGCACATCAGAGACCCCCCCAATAATTATAACCCCCCTCAATAATTATATTCCCCCTAATAATTATAGCCCCCCCAATAATAAACCCCCCCAATAATTATAACCCCCCCAAAATTATAAACCCCCCAAAAATTATAAACCCCCCCCATTAATTACAACACTCCTCCATAATTATAAACTCCCCCCATTAATTATAACCCCCCCAATAATAAACCCCCCCAAAAATTATAACCCCCCCATTAATTACAACACCCCCCCCATAATTATAAACTCCCCCCATTAATTATAACCCCCCCAATAATAAACCCCCCCAAAAAAATTATAAACCCCCCCCATTAATTACAACACCCTCCATAATTATAAACTCCCCCAATTAATTATAACCCCCCAATAATAAACCCCCCCAAAAATTATAAATCCCCCATTAATTATAACCCCCCCATAATTATAAACCCCCCCATTAATCATAACCCCCCCCAATAATTATAAAACCCCCCCATTAATTACAACACCCCCCCATAATTATAAACTCCCCCCATTAATTACAACACCCCCCCAATAATAAACCCCCCAAAAATTATAAACCCCCCCATTAATTACAACCCCCCCAATAATTATAAACCCCCCCAATAATTATAAACCCCCCTATTAATTATAAACACCCCATTAATCATAATCCCCCCAATAATTATAACCCCCTCAATAATTATAACCCCCCCATAATCATAAACACCCCCCAATAAATTATAAACACCCCACTAATTATAAACCCCCCACTAATTATGGGGGATCCCATTTTTGGGGTCACCCAACCCTGGAATCTTCCAAAATTCTGCCCCCCCCCCACTGTAAATTCCCCATAATTTTTGGGGGTATCCCCCCCCCCAATTTTGGGGGTCCCCCCCGTTTTCGGGGTCCCCCCATTTTCGGGGTGCCACCTTTGTCCTTGGCCGCCTGCAGGAGGGCGCTCAGGTCCTGGGGGGAGCCAGGGCGGGGTCCACGTCCCTCAGGGGGGGGATTTGATCCTCGGGTTTTTTTTTGGGGGGCCAGGGGGCCCAGGATGAGCCCCCCAACCTGCAGCTTCTCCTTCAGGTACCCCAAACGCTGCTCCACACCTGCCAGGGGGAACCCCAAAAGTGAGCCCAGGGCAGGAGCCCAAAATCCCAACCTGGGACCCCAAAATCCCAAAGTGAGACCCCAAAATCCTCACAGGAACAAAGGGACCCCCAAAATCCCACCCTGAAACCCCAAAATCCCAAAGTGAGACCCCAAAATCCTCACAGGAACAACAAAGGAACCCCAAAATCCCAAACTAAAACCCCAAAAAACCAACCTGGGACCCCAAAATCCTCCCAGGAACAACAAAGGGACCCTAAATTCCCACAGTGAGACCCCAAAATCCCAACCTGGGACCCCAAAATCCCAACCCGGGACCCCAAAATCCCAACCTGAGACCCCAAAATCCTCACAGGAACAAAGGGACCCCAAAATCCCAAAGTGAGACCCCAAAATCCCACCCTGGGACCCCAAAATCCTCCCAGGAACAGCAAAGGGACCCGCAAAATCCTAAAGTGAGACCCCAAAAAATCAACCCGGGATCCCAAAATCCCAAACTGAGACCCCCAAATCCTCCCAGGAACAACAAAGGGACCCCAAAATCCTAAAGTGAGACCCCAAAATCCCAACCTGAGACCCAAACTCCTCACAGGAACAGCAAAGGGACCCCAAAATCCCAAACTGAGACCCCAAAATCCCACCCTGGGACCCCAAAATCCTCCCAGGAACACCAAAGAGAACCCAAACAATGCTGGGGATCCCAAAATCCCACCCTAAAACCCCCAAATTCCCCAACCTGAGACCCCAAAAAACCCATCCAGGGCTCCCAAAAAGTACTCAAAGATCCCAAAACTGACCCAGGATTGATGGAAACTCTGAAATTCGGGGGCTAAATCCCCCCCAAACCCCCCATGACACCCCCCAAAATTTCCCCAGGGATCCTTTGGGATCCTTCCACCCCTCTGGGGAATCTCTAAACCCCCCCAAACCCCCATGGGATCCCCAAAACCCCCAATGGGACCCCCCAAAACTGCCCCAGCCACACTCTGAGACCCTCCCCCACCCAAAAAGGAACCTCTAAACCCCCCATGGGACCCCCACTCACCCTCTAAGATCCTTCCACCCCTCTGGGGACCCTCTAAACCCCCCCAAACTCCCTCTCAGCCCCCTCCTCACCTTTCAGATCACCCCCAAAAGCCTTTGGGGACCCTCTAAACCTCCCCAAACCCCAAACAGGACCCCCCAAAACACCCAGGGGACCACCCCCCAAAAATCCTCTGAGATCCTTCCACCTCTCTGGGGACCCTCTAAACCTCCCCAAACAGGACCCCCCCAAAAAATCCTGTAAGATCCTTCCAACCCTCTGGGGACCCTCTAACCCCCCCCCAAACCCCAAACAGGACCCCCCAAAACACCCAGGGGACCACCCCCAAAAATCCTCTAAGATACTTCCACCCCTCTGGGGACCCTCTAAACCCCCCCAAACTCCCCCCCAGCCCCCTCCTCACCTTTCAGATCACCCCCAAAAGCCTTTCGGGACGCTCTAAACCTCCCCAAACCCCAAACAGGACCCCCCAAAACACCCAGGGGACCACCCCCCAAAATCCTCTGGGATCCTTCCACCCCCTCTCACCCCTCTGGGGACCCTCTAAACCCCCCCAAACTCCCCCCCCAGCCCCCTCCTCACCTTTCAGATCACCCCCAAAAGCCTTTGGGGACCCTCTAAACCTCCCTAAACCCCAAACAGAACCCCCCCCCAAAAACCCTCTAAGATCCTTCCACCCCCTCTCACCCCGCTGGGGACCCTCTAAACCTCCCCAAATTCTTTCAGCCATACTCTGGGATCCTTCCACCCCCTCTCAGCCCGCTGGGGACCCCCTAAACCCCCCAAACCCCAAACAGGACCCCCCAAAACACCCAGGGGACCCCCCCAAAAATCCTCTAAGATCCTTTCACCCCCTCTCACCCCTCTGGGGACACTCTAAACCCCCCCAAACCCCAAACAGGACCCCCCCCAAAATCCTCTAAGATCCTTCCACCCCCTCTCACCCCTCTGGGGACCCTCTAAACCCCCTCAAACTCCCCCCCAGCCCCCTCCTCACCTTTCAGATCACCCCCAAAAGCCTTTGGGGACCCTCTAAACCTCCCAAACCCCAAACAGGACCCCCCAAAAATCCTCTAAGATCCTTCCACCCCTCTGGGGACCCTCTAAACCTCCCCAAACCCCAAACAGGACCCCCCCAAAAATCCACTAAGATCCTTCCAACCCCTCCTCCCCCTCTGGGGACCCTCTAAACCTCCCAAATTCTTTCAGCCATACTCTGGGATCCTTCCACCCCCTCTGGGGACCCTCTAAACCCCCCCAAACTCCCACCCCAGCCCCCTCCTCACCTTTCAGATCACCCCCAAAAGCCTTTGGGGACCCTCTAAACCTCCCTAAATTCTTTCAGCCATACTCTGGGATCCTCCCACCCCCTCTCACCCCACTGGGGACCCTCTAAACCCCCCCAAACTCCCCCCCAGCCCCCCTCCTCACCTTTCAGGTTACCCCCAAAAGCCTTTGGGGGGGCCCTGTAGAGCGCCCCGAGTTCCCACCAGGCTTTGGCAGGCAGGGGCTGGCAGCGGGGGGCCTGGGCCACGATGGCGGCAGCGGCCCCCAACATGCCGAGCCAGCCCCCCCAAAAGAGCACGAGCAGCACCAGGCGGGCCCGGGCCCAGAGCGGCGTCCCCGCCTCCCTTCAGAGCAGCTCCTCCTTGCCCAGCCCCGTGAATTTGGGGCTCCCCGAAACGCCCGAGCCGCCCAAAGCCGCCTCCTCCTCTTCCTCGGGGGGGATCTTCATCACCAGCCCGTTCTTCTCGGCGCCCGGGGCTGGGGAGGGGTCGCGGTGGGGAGGGGGGAGCCTGAGGGGGCGAGGCCGGCTCGGGTTCGGGCTCGGCCGCCGCCGCCATCGGCTCCTTCTCGGCCTCCAGAGCCGAGAGCTCCAGCTCGCGGGGCGGGGACTCGGGATCCATCTGGGGAAAGAGAGCGAAATGTTCGGGGATCGCCCAAAACCGCTCAGGGATTGCCTGGAAAACCTTCGGGGGTCACCGCCACAAACCTCTGGGGATTGCTCCAAAGGGATTTTCCTGAAACCCTTCAGGGATCGCCCCAAAACCGCTCAGGGATCAGCCCAAAAACCTTCCGGAATCACCTCGAAAACCTTCGGGAGCCGTCCCCAAAAGGGATCGCCTCAAATCCTTCAGGGGTCCCCCCAAAAACCTTCAGGGACCACCTCAAAAAACTTTCAGGGATTGCCCCAAAAAACTTTCAGGGATCGCCTCAAGACCCTTCAGGCATCGCCCTAAAAACCTTCTGGGATCACCCCAAGACATTCAGGAATCGCCCCCAAAACCGCTCAGGGATCGGCCCCAAAACCCTGCAGGAATTGTCCCAAAAACCTTCAGGGATTGACCCAAAAACCCTTCAGGAATTGTCCGCAAAAACCTTCTGGGATCACCCCACGACATTCAGGGATGGCCCCAAAAACCTTCCGCGATTGCCCTAAAAACCCCTCAGGGATTGCCTCGAAAACTTTCAGGGATCGCCTCAAAAACCTTCAGGGATCAGCCCGAAAGGGATCGCCTCGAAGCCTTCAGGGGTCCCCTCAAAACTTTCAGGAATCAACCCAAAAACCCTTCAGGGGTCGCCCCAAAAATCCTCGGGGATCACCCTAAAAAACCTTCAGGAATTGCCTCAAAAGCCTTCATTGGTCGCCCCAAAACCGCTCGGGGACCGCCCTAAAAAACCTTTTGGGATCAGCCCCAAAACCCTTCAGGGATCGCTCCAGAAGGGTTTGGGCGGGGTTCAACTTTCACCCCAAAGCGCCTCAAGCGGAATCTTTGAACCCCGACTTTGCCCCTGGCAGCGAAAGGTTCTTAAAGAGATCCAGGGGTGCTCCCCGCACCCCAAAAACTCCACGATGAGTTTTTAGAGATCCCTCTGGCCACGGTAAAATGTTCTTGGGGGGATTTCAAGCTCCTTTTGAGCATCCACCACCCCCAGGGACCCCAAATCCCTCCCAGGACGCCCCAAAATCCTTCCAGGCCTCGGGGCCCTCCCCAGCCCCTCCTTGAACAACCTCGGAGGGGATCTCGAGCCCTTCCCGCACACCCAAAAAACCCCCCCGGACACCCTAGAATTCTCATGGGGACCCCAAAAGTTATTTTTGTGCCCCATAAATCCCCCCCAAGAACCCCTCAGGGCGGGCGGTACCTTCGGCGAATCCTCGTGACTGGCGTGAGGGGCTCGGCGGAGCCTTTTATACTCCGCAATAACCACGCCCACTTTGCGGTAGTCACGCCCTCAGCCCCGCCCATGGCGCCGCTGAGGCGCCCGCACCGGGCGGATCAAAGGGCACGAGGCAGGGGGGGACCGGAAGCGCCCCGGGGCGAACGGGGCGGGACAGAGCCCTGGAGGGCGCGTTTTGGAGTGGGTGATTCTCGCCACGGCTCAGCGGGACGCCAGTAACGGGAGTCGTTTCCTTTTCTGCTCCTGGAACATTCTCGACACCCGCGTCCTTTTCGGGGTTCCCCCCCATGCCCCGCCATTTTGCCGCACCCCAAGCAGCCGCCATTTTGGTGTTTTTAAAGGCTCTATTGAACTCCTCTAGGCGCCACCATTTTGTTGTCCCCCGGGGATGCGCTATTTATGAACTCCCCCCATCCGGCGGCCCGCACCGGATCTCCTCACTGGAAACCGTGTTGGAAGATCCCCGGTTGCTATTAAGGAGATCTCAGGCCTTCAATGGGGGGACAGGACAGCGCCGCAACCACCCTGCTCATTCTGCCCACCCCTCCGCGCGCATAATGGTTCATCCCACATTACCCCCTCAAGTCCCGCCTAAACTTCGACCAATCAGCACCGCGCTCCGCCGGAAGTAGCCTAGCACAGGAAGTGTCTCCATGGCAACCACCGGAAGTCCCTCTCTCTCCCGGAAGTGGCGGCGCGGCCATGGGCGCCTCGAAGAAGCACCGGGAGCGCGGCGGGGCCGAGGCGGCCGAGGAGGCGCCGGGAGCGGCCGGGACGGGCGGAGGCGGCAGCAGCAGCAGCAGCGCGGGGCGGCCCCGCGAGCACCGCAAGCACCGGCATCGCGGCGGGGAGCGGCGCGGGAAACGGAGCCGTTCCCGGGGAGAGCGCGGGGGCTCCGGGGGAGGCTCCGGTTCCTCGAGGCGCGGAGGGACCGAGGAGGCCTCGAGGGGGCGGCCATGGCCGGGGCGGCTCCGAGAGCGAGCGGAGAGCAAAGAGGGAGAGGAAGGAGGAGCGGGAGGAGCCCGGTGAGGGCGGGAGGGGAAAATTCGGGGAGAATTTGGGGAGAATTTGGGGAAATTCGGGGTTTGGGGGGGGGCAGGTTTGGCTGGGGGAGACCCCAGAGGGATTTGGGGGGGGTTAAAAGGGATTTTAGGGGGTTCAAGGGGATTTTGGGGGATTAAAAGTAAATTTTGGGGGATTAAAAGTAAATTCTGGGGGGTTAATGGGGAATTTTGAGGGGTAAAACGAAATCTTTGGGAGATTAAAGGAGATTTGGAGGGATTGAAAGGGACCTGGGGGTTAAAAGTGAATTTTGAGCGGTTTAAAGGGGAATTTTGGGGTGTTAAAGTGAATTTTTGGGACATTAAAAGGGATTTGAGAGCACGAAAAGGGATTTGGGGAAATAAAGGGGAATTTTAGGGGTTAAAGAGGAATTTTGAGGGTTAAAATGATGTTGAGAGATTAAAGGAGATTTGGAGGTGTTAAAGAGGTTTAGGGGATTAAAAATGAATTTTTGGGTGTTAAAGAGAAATTTTGGGAGATTGAATGAGATTTTGGGGTGTTAAAAATGAATTTTCGGGGTGTTAGAGGGGATTTGGGGTGTTAAAGGGGAATTTTGGGGTCCATGAATGTGTTGGGGCGATGCAGCACCTTGTGGGGAACCAGATGAGCTCCCCCCACCTTAATTAATTACTAATAATTTACTAATTACCCCCTCACAGCTGCCCCCAAATCCGCAGCGGGCGAATCCTCCTTGAGCGTGGAAGAAACCAAGTGAGGAACCCCCAAAAAAATCCCCAAAAATTGGGGTTTCCCCCCCCAAATCCCCCCAAAATTGGGGTCCCCCCATCCCAAAATTGGGGTTTCCCCCCAAATCCACTCAAACTGGGATTTTCCACCAAATCCCCCACAAAATTGGGGTTCCCCCCTAAAATCCACCCCAAAATTTGGGTTCAACCCCAAATCCACCCCAAAATTGGGGTTTCCCCTCCCCAAATCCTCCAAAATTGGGGTCCCCTCACCCCAAATCCACCCCAAAATTTGGTTTTCTCCCCCAAAATCCTCCTCAAAATTGGGGTTCCCTCCCCAAATCCCCCAAAATTGGGGTTTTTCCCCCCAAATCCACTCAAAATTGGGGTCCCCTTACCCCAAATCCCCCCCAAAATTGGGGTCCCCCCATCCCAAAATTGGGGTTCCCTCCCCAAATCCCCTCAAACTGGGATTTTCCCCCAAATCCCTCCCAAAATTGGGGTCCCCTTACCCCAAATCCACTCCAAAATTGGGGTCCCTACCCCATGCCCCCCCTAAAATTGGGGCTCCTCCCTAAAATCCACTCCAAAATTTGGTTCAACCCCAAAAATCCTCCTTAAAATTGGGGTTCCCCCCCTAAAATCCACTCCAAAACTTGGTTTTCTCCCCAGAAATCCTCCTTAAAATTGGAGTTCCCCTCCCCAAATCCCCCAAAATTGGGGTCCCCTTACCCCAAATCCACCCCAAAATTTGCTTTTCTCCCCCCAAATCCTCCTCAAAATTGGGGTTCCCTATCCCTAATCCCCCCAAACCGGTGTTTCCCCCACCCCAAATCCCCCAAATTTTGGGTTTCTCCCACAAATCCCCCTCAAAATTGAGGTTTCACATCCCAAATTCCCCAAATTTCCTAAAATTGGGGTCCCCAAACCCCCCTGAACCCCAATTTCTGTTCCCAGTAAGCTCCGAGCCAAACTGGGACTGAAACCACTGGAGACCGGCACGGCCAAGAAAGGTGAGGGGGGATTTTGGGGGATTTGGGGAATTTTGGGGGAATTTTGGGGGGATTTGGGGAATTTTGGGGGGTTTGGGGCTGATTTTGGGGTTCCTGCAACCCCTGGGCCAAGTTTGGGGTGCCCAGGGCTGATTTTGGGGCTGATTTTGGGGTTTTTGGGGCTGATTTTGGGGCTGATTTTGGGGTGTCCTGGCCCCATTTTTGAGGTTGATTTTGGGCCTGGTTTTGGGGTGCCCAGGGCTGATTTTTGGGGCTGATTTTGGGGTGTCCTGGGTCAATTTTTGGGGCTGATTTTGTAGCCAAGTTAAGGCTGATTTCACTGATTTTGGTGCTGATTTTGAGATCGATTTCGATTATTTTGGGGCTGATTTTGGGGTGCCCTGGGTCTGATTTTGGGGTGGATTTTGGGGTGCCAGGGTCTGATTTTGGCTTTGACTTTAGGGCTGATTTTGGGGCCGATTTTTGTCCAATTTTGGATGAATTTGGCCTGATTTTGGGACTGTTTTTGGGGCTGATTTGGTGCTGAGTTTGGGGCTGATTTTGGCCTAATTTTGATGCTGATTTTGGCCTGATTTGGGGTTGATTTTTGCCTGATTTTGGGGCTGCTTTTGGCCTGATTTGGGGCTGATTTTGGGGCTAATTTTGATGCTGATTTTGGCCTGATTTGGGGCTAATTTTGCCCTGATTTTGGGGCTAATTTTGCCCTGATTTTGGGGTAATTTTGCCCTGACTTTGGGCTGATTTTTGCCTGATTTTGGGGCTAATTTTGCCCTGATTTGGGGCTAATTTTGCACTGACTTTGGGCTGATTTTGGGCTGATTTTTGCCCTGATTTTGGGGTAATTTTTCCCTGATTTTGGTCTAATTTTTCCCTGATTTTGGGGTAATTTTTCCCTGATTTTGGGCTGATTTTTGCCCCAATTTTGCACTAATTTTTACCCGATTTTGGGGCTAATTTTGCCCCGATTTTGGGCTAATTTTGCTCTGAATTTGGGACTAATTTTGCCCTGACTTTGGGCTGATTTTGCCCCAATTTTGGACTGATTTTTGCCCTGATTTTGGGGCTGATTTTTGCCTGATTTTGGGGTTAATTTTGCCCTGATTTTGGGGGTAATTTTGCCCTGATTTGGGGGCTAATTTTGATGCTGATTTTGGCCTGCTTTTGGCCTAATTTTGATGCTGGTTTTGGCCTGCTTTTGGGGGCTAATTTTGGCCTGATTGTGGGGCCGATTTTGGCTAATTTTGATACTGATTTTGGCCTGATTTTGGGGTTGATTTTGGGGTAATTTTGCCCTGACTTTGGGCTAATTTTGCCCGATTTTGGGCTGATTTTTGCCTGATTTTGTGCTGATTTTTGCCTGATTTTGGACTGATTTTTGCCACGATTTTGCCCTGATTTTGGGCTGATTTTTGCCCTGATTTTGGGCTGATTTTTGCCCGATTTTGCCCTGATTTTGGCCTGATTTTTGCCCCAATTTTGTGCTGATTTTTGCCCCAATTTTGGCCTGATTTTTACCCCATTTTTGGGCTAATTTTTGCCCGATTTTGGGCTGCTTTCAGCAGAGGCAGGCACCAAGGAGGAGCCGGTGGCGGCCGAGGTGATCAACCCGCTGGCGCTGCGGCAGCGCGAGGAAATCCGCGAGAAGCTGGCGGCGGCCAAGGAGAAACGGCTGCTGAACCAGAAACTGGGGTGGGAATTGGGGATTTGGGGGATTTGGGGGGAATTTGGGGGGCTGGGGAGGGGTTTGGGGGGCTGGGAGAGGATTTTGGGGGATATTTATGGGATTTTGGGAGGCTCTGATGGGATTTGGGGGATATTTATGGGATTTTGGGGTCTGGGAGAGGATTTGGGGGTCTGGGAGAGGATTTGGGGGGTATTTATGGGATTTTGAGGGTCTGGGAGAGGACTTGGGGGATGTTTATGGGATTTGGGGGCTGGGGGGGATTTGGGGGGTTGAGAGGGGGTTTGGGTGGGGGTATGGAGGATATTTAGGGGTTTGGGGGGGGAGTCGGCCGGGGATTTAGGGGAGGTTGGGAGGGGATTTGGGGGAGCCTGGGAGGGCATTTGGGGGTTTTGGGGTGGGATTGAGGATGTTTGGGGGGAATTTAGGGGATTTTGGGGGTGTGGGGAGGGAATTTAGGGGCACTGGGAGGGGGCTTAGGGGGGTTGGAAGGGGATTTGGGGGACCAGGAGGGGACTTGGGGACGTTTATGGGATTTTGGGGGTCCAGGAGAGGATCTTGGGGATGTTTTATGGGATTTTGGGGGTCTGGGAAGGGATTTGGGGGATATTTATGGGATTTTGGGAGGCTCTGAGGGGATTTGGGGATTTTTTGGGATTTTGGGGGTCTGGGAAGGGATTTGGGGGATGTTTATGGAATTTTGGAGGTCTGGGAGAGGATTTGGGGGTCTGGGAGGGGATTTTGGGGACGTTTATGGGATTTTGGGGGTCTGGGAGAGGATTTGGGGGATATTTATGGGATTTTGGGGTCCAGGAGAGGATTTTGGGGGTCCAGGAAGGAATTTGGGGATGTTTATGGGATTTTGGAGATCTGGGAAGGGATTTGGGGGATGTTTATGGGATTTTGGGGGTCTGGGAGGGGATTTGGGGGATATTTTATGGGATTTTGGGGGTCTGGAAGGGATTTGGGGGATATTTATGGGATTTTGGGGTCCAGGAGGGGATTTGGGGGATGTTTATGGGATTTTGGGGTCTGGGAGGGGATTTGGGGACGTTTATGGGATTTGGGGGGTTGAGAGAGGGTTTTGGGTGGGGGTATGGAGGATATTTAGGGGTTTGGGGGAGTCGGCCGGGGATTTAGGGGAGGTTGGGAGGGGATTTTAGGAGGTTTGGGGAAAAGTTGGGGAGGTTGGGAGGGGATTTGGGGGAGCCTGGGAGGGGATTTGGGGGTTTGGAGTGGGATTGAGGATGTTGGGGGGGGGTTTAGGGGATTTTGGGGGGGCTGGGAGGGGATTTGGGGGTCCAGGAGAGGATTTTGGGGATATTTATGGGATTTTGGGAGGCTCTGAGGGGATTTGGGGGATGTTTATGGGATTTTGGGGGTCTGGGAGGGGATTTGGGGGTTTTGGAGTGGGATTGAGGATGTTTGGGGGGAATTTAGGGGATTTTGGGGGGGCTGGGAGGGGATTTGGGGGTCCAGGAGAGGATTTTGGGGGATATTTATGGGATTTTGGGGGTTTGGGAGGGAATTTGGGGGATATTTATGGGATTTTGGGGGTTCAGGAGGGGATTTGGGGGATATTTATGGGATTTTGGGGTCCAGGAGAGGATTTAAGGGATATTTATGGGATTTTGGGGTCCAGGAGGGGATTTTGGGAATGTTTATGGGATTTGGGGGTCCAGGAGGGGATTTGGGGGACGTTTATGGAATTTTGGGAGGCTCTGAGGGGATTTTGGGGATATTTATGGGATTTTGGGGGTCTGGGAGGGGATTTGGGGGATGTTTGGGGAGGGATTGGTGGAGTTTGGGAGATGTTTGGGGGATTTGGGGAGAAATTGGGGGATTTGAGGATGTTTGGGGCAATTTTGGGGGGCATTTAGGAGATTTTGGGGTGGCTGGGAAGGGATTTGGGGCTGTCTGGGGAGGAATTGGGGGGGATTTGAGGGACCTGGGAGGAATTTGGGAGGAATTTGGGGGATTTTGGGGGTGCTGGGAGGGGATTTGGGGTTCTCAGGGCCAGGATGGGATTTTGGAGCAGACGATGAAAAATTTTGGGGAGGATTAGAAAAATTTTAAGATTCTCTGGGATTGAATTTTAGGGCACAGAAAACATTTCAGGAGTTTTTTAAGAAACACAAAAACCATTTTGGGGCAGAATTTGTAAATTCAAGAGAAAATCTTTACGAAAACAGAGAAAAAATTGGGATTTGTGAAAAGAAGGATTTTGGGGGGTTCAGAGCTAATTTGAGGTGTTTATGGGGAGCCCAAAATTTCATTTTTTTGGCCCAAAAAAGGAAAGTGAAGACGCTGGGGGAGGAGGAGCCCTGGCTGGACGACGCGGCCGCGTGGATCGAGCGCAGCCGGGCCCTGCAGAGGGAGAAGGAGCTGGCAGAGAAAAGGGTGAGAAAAGACCCCAAAAACCCCAAAATCACCCAGAAACCCCAAACCCCACAAACCCCAAACCCCATAAAACCCCAAATCCCCCACAATTTCAGTCCAAAAACGGCAGTTTTACCCCAATTTTTAGCGATTTTACAGCAAAAATTTGAATTTTTAGGGCATTTTTTCACGATTTTTCCACCCAAATTCCTGGCTTTGCCTTGGGTTTTGGGAGTTTTGGATTTTTAGGGTTTTTTTTTAGAGGTTTTTGCAGCTAAATTCCGGATTTTACCACGGATTTTGGGAATTGTGGAGCTGCCTGAATTTTATTTAAAATTTTAAGGTTTTTGGTTAAAAATTCTCTAGAAACTGAAGATTTTGGGGGTTAATTCATTCTCCTTTTGGGTTAAAATCTGGAGTTTTGAGGCTAAAATTTAGATTTATCCCAATTTTTAACCGTTTTTATTTTCAATGTGATTTTTAGGGTTATTCTCTCGAAGCCCCCCAAAAAATGCTGCTTTGAGCCCTTAAATTTTTCCTTTTTCCAGTAAATTTTTAAGAACGACGTTAAAATCAAAATTTTGACCCCAAAGCTTTATCTCTATTTCTATTTTCAGGTATTTTGGGACCACTTTAGGTTAAATCCAATTTTTAGGATCATCCCTAAAAAATCCCATTAAACCTGAAGGATTTGGGAGTTTTTTTTTCGGTTTTTTGCCAATTTTTGAGCCAAAAATGGGAATTTTGGGGTTGTTTTTCACGTATAGACAATATCAGTGTTTCTGTTGTTTTGGGGTGGGGCTGGGGGTGTCCCCCAGTGTCCCCCAGTGTCCCCAAGTGTCCCCAAACTGGTGTCACTGGGCTTTGCAGGCCAAGCTGCTGGAGGAGATGGACCAGGAGTTCGGGGTCAGCCCCTTGGTGGAGGAGGAGTTCCAGCGGCGCCGGAGGGTGAGGGGACATTGGGGACACCTTGGGGACATTGGGGACATTGGGGACATTGGGGACACCTTGGGGACCCTGGGGACACCCTGGGCACCTTGGGGACATTGGGGACATTGGGGACACCTTGGGGACATTGGGGACACCTTGGGGACATTGGCGACCCCTTGGGGACATTGGGGACATTGGGGACATTGGGGACACCTTGGGGACACCCTGGGGACCCCTTTGGGACACCTTGGGGACATTGGGGACATTGGGGACACATTGGGGACACCTTGGGGACATTGGGGACACCCTGGGGACATTGGGGACACTGGGGACATTGGGGATATTGGGGACCCCTTGGGGACACCTTGGGGACCCCTTGGGGACACCTTGGGGACATTGGGGACACCTTGGGGACATTGGGGACCCCTTTGGGACACCTTGGGGACATTGGGGACACCTTGGGGACACCTTGGGGACACCCTGGAGACACCTTGGGGACACCTTAGGGACATTGGGGACACCTCGGGGACATTGGGGACACCTTGGGGACATTGGGAACCCTGGGGACACCTTGGGGACCTTGGGGACACCTTGGGGACATTGGGGACACCCTGGGGACCCCTTGGGGACATTGGGGACACCTTGGGGACCCTGGGGACACCCTGGGGACATTGGGGACACCCTGGGGACCCTGGGGACCTTGGGGACACCTCAGGGACACCCTGGGGACATTGGGGACACCCTGGGGACATTGGGGACACCCTGGGGACATTGGGGGGGACACTGGGGACCCTGGGGACATTGGGGACACCTTGGGGACATTGGGGACACCTTGGGGACATTGGGGACACCCTGGGGACACCTTGGGGACACCTTGGGGACATTGGGGACACCTTGGGGACATTGGGGACACCTTGGGGACACCTTGGGGACACCCTTGGGACACCTTGGGGACACCTTGGGGACCTTGGGGACCCCTTTGGGACACCTTGGGGACATTGGGGACACCCTGGGGACCCCTTGGGGACATTGGGGACATTGGGGACCCCTCAGGGACACCTTGGGGACCTTGGGGACACCTTGGGGACACCTTGGGGACATTGGGGACCCCTTGGGGACACCCTGGGGACATTGGGGACACCCTGGGGACATTGGGGACACCTTGGGGACATTGGGGACCCCTTTGGGACCCCTTGGGGACATTGGGGACACCTTGGGGACATTGGGGACACCTTTGGGACACCTTGGGGACATTGGGGACACCTTTGGGACACCTTGGGGACACCTTGGGGACCTTGGGGACACCTTGGGGACATTGGGGACCCTGGGGACATTGGGGACCCCTTGGGGACACCTCGGGGACATTGGGGACCCCTTGGGGACCTTGGGGACACCTTGGGGACATTGGGGACCCCTTGGGGACATTGGGGACACCTTGGGGACACCTCGGGGACCCCTTGGGGACGTTGGGGACACCTTGGGGACCCCTTTGGGACCCCTTGGGGACGTTGGGGACCCTGGGGACACCTTGGGGACATTGGGGACCCTGGGGACACCTTGGGGACATTGGGGACACCCTGGGGACACCCTGGGGACATTGGGGACACCTTGGGGACACCTTGGGGACACCCTGGGGACACATTGGGGACGTTGGGGACATTGGGGACACCCTGGGGACCCCTTGGGGACGTTGGGGACACCTCGGGGACACCTTGGGGACATTGGGGACACCCTGGGGACCCCTTGGGGACGTTGGGGACACCTTTGGGACCTTGGGGACCCCTTTGGGACACCTTGGGGACATTGGGGACACCTTGGGGACACCTTGGGGACACCCTGGAGACACCTTGGGGACATTGGGGACACCTTGGGGACACCTCGGGGACGTTGGGGACCCCTTGGGGACCTTGGGGACCCCTTTGGGACACCTTGGGGACATTGGGGACATTGGGGACCCTGGGGACACCTTGGGGACCCCTTTGGGACACCTTGGGGACATTGGGGACACCTCGGGGACGTTGGGGACCCCTTGGGGACCTTGGGGACCTTGGGGACCCCTTGGGGACACCCTGGGGACATTGGGGACGCCTTGGGGACACCTTGGGGACACCTTGGGGACATTGGGGACCCTGGGGACACCTTGGGGACCTTGGGGACATTGGGGACACCCTGGGGACCTTGGGGACCTTGGGGACACCTTGGGGACATTGGGGACCCCTTGGGGACATTGGGGACCCCTTGGGGACCTTGGGGACATTGGGGACATTGGGGACCTTGGGGACACCTCGGGGACCCCTTGGGGACACCTCGGGGACCCCTTGGGGACATTGGGGACACCTCGGGGACACCTTGGGGACATTGGGGACACCTCGGGGACAGGCAGTGACCCCCCTGTGCCCCCCAGGAGCGTTACAGTGCCCGGGACCTGCAGGGGCTGACGGTGGAGCACGACCCGGCCTCGATCCCCGAGGGACAAACGCTGGTGCTGACCCTGAAGGACAGGGGTCAGTGGGGACACATTGGGGACACTGGGGACACTGGGGTGGCACAGGGACAGTGGGGTCAGTGGGGACATGGGGGACACTGGGGTGGCACAGGGACAGTGGGGGCGCTGGGGACATTGGGGACATTGGGGAGGCACAGGGACAAACGCTGGTGCTGACCCTGAAGGACAGGGGTCAGTGGGGACATGGGGACACTGGGGACATTGGGGACACATTGGGGTGGCACAGGGACATTGGGGACATTGGGGTGGCACAGGGACATTGGGGACATTGGGGTGGCACAGGGACAAACGCTGGTGCTGACGCTGAAGGACAGGGGTGTCAGTGGGGACACTGGGAACATTGGGGACACTGGGGTGGCACAGGGACATTGGGGACATTGGGGTGGCACAGGGACAGTGGGAACACTGGGGACATTGGGGTGGCACAGGGATATTGGGGTGGCACAGGGACACTGGGGACACATTGGGGACACTGGGGTGGCACAGGGACAAACGCTGGTGCTGACCCTGAAGGACAGGGGTCAGTGGGGACATGGGGACATTGGGGACACATTGGGGTGGCACAGGGACACTGGGGACATTGGGGACAATGGGGTGGCACAGGGACATTGGGGACACTGGGGATATTGGGAACATTGGGGACATTGGGGACATTGGGGTGGCACAGGGACATTGAGGTGGCACAGGGACAAACACTGGTGCTGACCTTCAAGGACAGGGGTGTCAGTGGGGACATCCTCGAGCAGGTGGCTGTGCCTGTGTCCCCTCAGTGTCCCCGTGTGCCCCCTGTGTCCCCCCTGTGTCCCCTCAGTGTCACTGTCCCCATGTCAGTGTCCCCTCAGTGTCCCCTCAGTGTCCCCTGTGTGTCCCCAGGTGTCCTGGAGGGCGGTGAGGACGTCCTCGAGCAGGTGGCTGTGCCTGTGTCCCCTCAGTGTCCCCATGTCCCCTCAGTGTCAGTGTCCCCTCAGTGTCCCCTCAGTGTCCCCATGTCCCTGTCCCTGTCCCCAGGTGTCCTGGAGGGGGGTGAGGACGTCCTCGAGCAGGTGGCTGTGCCTGTGTCCCCTCAGTGTCACTGTCCCCATGTCACTGTCCCCTCAGTGTCCCCTCAGTGTCACTGTCCCCTCACTGTCCCTGTCCCCAGGTGTCCTGGAGGGGGGTGAGGACGTCCTCGAGCAGGTGGCTGTGCCTGTGTCCCCTCAGTGTCCCCTCAGTGTCACTGTCCCCTCACTGTCCCTGTCCCCAGGTGTCCTGGAGGGGGGCGAGGACGTCCTCGAGCAGGTGGCTGTGCCTGTGTCCCCTCAGTGTCCCCTCAGTGTCCCCTCAGTGTCCCCATGTCCCTGTCCCTGTCCCCAGGTGTCCTGGAGGGGGGTGAGGACGTCCTTGAGCAGGTGGCTTTGGCTGTGTCCCCTCAATGTCCCCATGTCCCCTCAGTGTCCCCTGTGTGTCCCCAGGTGTCCTGGAGGGGGGCGAGGACGTCCTCGAGCAGGTGGCTTTGGCAGTGTCCCCTCAATGTCACTGTCCCTGTGTCCCACGTGTGTCCCCTCAGTGTCCCCTCAGTGTCCCCTCACTGTCCCTGTCCCCAGGTGTCCTGGAGGGCGGTGAGGACGTCCTCGAGCAGGTGGCTTTGGCTGTGTCCCCTCAGTGTCCCCTCAGTGTCCCTGTCCCTGTCCCCAGGTGTCCTGGAGGGGGGCGAGGACGTCCTCGAGCAGGTGGCTGTGCCTGTGTCCCCTCAGTGTCACTGTCCCCTCAGTGTCACTGTCCCCATGTCACTGTCCCCAGGTGTCCTGGAGGGCGGCGAGGACGTCCTTGAGCAGGTGGCTGTGCCTGTGTCCCCTCAGTGTCCCCATGTCCCTGTCCCTGTCCCCAGGTGTCCTGGAGGGGGGTGAGGACGTCCTCGAGCAGGTGGCTTTGGCTGTGTCCCCTCAGTGTCCCCTCAGTGTCCCCTGTGTGTCCCCAGGTGTCCTGGAGGGGGGCGAGGACGTCCTCGAGCAGGTGGCTGTGCCTGTGTCCCCTCAGTGTCCCCATGTCCCTGTCCCTGTCCCCAGGTGTCCCGGAGGGGGGTGAGGACGTCCTCGAGCAGGTGGCTTTGGCAGTGTCCCCATGTCCCCTCACTGTCCCTGTGTGTCCCCAGGTGTCCTGGAGGGCGGCGAGGACGTCCTCGAGCAGGTGGCTGTGCCTGTGTCCCCTCAGTGTCCCCTCAGTGTCCCTGTGTGTCCCCAGGTGTCCTGGAGGGCGGTGAGGACGTCCTCGAGCAGGTGGCTTTGGCTGTGTCCCCTCAGTGTCCCCTCAGTGTCCCCTGTGTGTCCCCAGGTGTCCTGGAGGGCGGTGAGGACGTCCTCGAGCAGGTGGCTGTGCCTGTGTCCCCTCAGTGTCCCCTCAGTGTCCCTGTCCCTGTCCCCAGGTGTCCTGGAGGGGGGTGAGGACGTCCTCGAGCAGGTGGCTGTGCCTGTGTCCCCTTAGTGGCAGTGTCTCCTCAGTGTCACTGTCTCTGTGTCAGTGTCCCCTCAGTGTCACTGTCGCTGTCCCCAGGTATCCTGGAGCAGGTGGCTGTGCCTGTGTCCCCTCAGTGTCCCCATGTCCCCTCAGTGTCCCCTCAGTGTCCCTGTGTGTCCCCAGGTGTCCTGGAGGGGGGCGAGGACGTCCTCGAGCAGGTGGCTTTGGCTGCGGCCGCGCGGGCTCAGGAGGAGCAGGAGCTGCGCCGGCGCCGCCCCAACTACGACCCCTACGGGGAGCAGGAGCCCGGGCCCGGCACGCAGGTACCCTGTCGCGATATATCGCGATATATCACGATATATCACGAGTTATTGAGTGCAGCATATTGTGATGTATCACAGGTTATCAAGTGCTGTATATCGCAATATATCACAAGTTGTTGAGTGCCACGTGTTGGGGTATATCATAGGTTTTTAAGCATGGTATATTGCGATATATCGCTGCTTATCGAGTGTTGTATATTGCAATAAATCACAGGTTATTGAGTGGAGTATATTATGAGATATCGCGATATAGCACGGGTGATCAAGTACCGTGTATCGCAATATATCACAGGTTATCAAGTGTAGTGTATCCCGATATATCACAGGTTATCAAGTGTAGTATATCCCGATATATCACGGGTTATTAACTGCAGTATATCGTGGTATATTACAAGTTATCAAGTACAGTCATGATATATCACGTGTTATTGAGTGTTGTATATCACATAATATATCACAGGTTACTGAGTGCTGTATATCATGTAACATGTCACAGGTTATTGAGTGCTGTATATCGTGGTATATCACAGATTATAGACCGTTGTATATCACAATATATCACGGGTTATTGAGTGCCGTATGTTGTGATATATCACAGGTTATGGAGTGTAGTATATCCCAATATATCACGATATATCACAGGTTATTAAGTGCCACGTATTGCAATACGTTACAGGTTGTTAATTCAAATATGTTATGAGCATATTATGATATATCACGATATACCACGGGTTATGTAGTGGCGTATGTCACAATATATCATGAGTTATAGAGTGCTGTATATTGCGATATAGCATAGGTTGTCCAAGGGAGCGTATCGTGATATATCGCAAGTTATCAAGTGGAGCATGTCACGATATATCACAGCTTATGGAGAGTTGTGATACACTGCAGGTTACCAAGTACCGTATATCGTGATATATCAGTCAGTATTGTGATGTATTAATTAATATTGCAGCATACTGATTGATATCACAGCGTGTCGCTCGATATCGCGACATGTCGCTCAACGCTATTCCATATCGCGATATACCAGTCAGTATCACGATATATTCATAGACATTGCAGTATAGCAGTTAATATCATAATATATCGGTCGATATCGTGCTATATCGCTCGTTGTGACGTCATATCGCGATATCTGCCCCTCCAGGCCCCGGCCCCGGCGCTGCTGCCCCAGTACGATGAGCCGGGGCCCCGCCCCTCGTTCCGCCTGGGCCCGGGGGGCACCCAGGACGCGGGGGGGGACCCCCGGCCCGGGCCCCGCCCCCCGGCAGGCCCCGCCCCCCAGAGCCTGGAGCTGCCCCTCCCCCGCCTGGCCAGCGAGTACCTGAGCCCCGAGGAGATGGTGAGGGGGGGGTGGGGGAATTTGGGGTCATTGAGGGGGATTTTGGGGTAATTTGGGGTCATTGAGGGGGATTTGGGGTCACTGGGGGGAGTTTGAGGGGGATTTGGGGCCGGATTTGGGGTCACTGGGGGGGTTTGGGGTCACTGGGGGGGTTTGGGGTCATTGGAGGTGATTTTGGGGGAGATTTGGGGTCAATGGGGGGAGTTTGAGGGGGATTTGGGGTCACTGGGGGGGATTTGGGGGGGATTGGCATCATTGGGGAGACTTTGGGGTCTCTGGGAGGGATTTGGGGTCACTGGGGGGCGTTTGGGGTCATTGAGGGGGTTTGAGGTCACTGGAGGTGATTTTGGGGGAGTTTGGGGTAATTTGGGGTCATTGGGGGAGATTTGGGGTCACTGGGGGGACTTTGAGGGGGATTTGGGGCCGGATTTGGGGTCACTGGGGGGAGTTGGGGTCATTGAGGGGGTTTGAGGTCATTGGAGGTGATTTTGGGGCAGTTTGGGGTAATTTGGGGTCACTGGGGGAGATTTGGGGTCACTGGGGGGAGTTTGAGGGGGATTTGGGGCCAGGTCTGGGGTCACTGCAGGGGGTTTGGGGTCATTGAGGGGGCTTGAGGTCATTGAGGGGGCTTGAGGTCATTGGAGGTGATTTTGGGGGGGATTTGGGGCCACTGGGGGGAGATTTGGGGTTGTTGGGGGGAGTTTGAGGGGGATTTGGGGCCGGATTTGGGGTCACTGGGGGGATTTGGGGTCATTGAGGGGGCTTGAGGTCATTGGAGGTGATTTTGGGGGAGTTTGGGGTAATTTGGGGTCATTGGGGGAGATTTTGGGGAGATTTGGGGCTGATTTTGGGCAATTTTGGGCTGATTTGGGCTGATTTGGGCTGGTTTTGGTGTGATTTGAGGTAATTTTGGGCAGATTTTGGGGTAATTTGGGTGTGATTTGAGGTAATTTTGGGCTGATTTTGGGTAATTGTGGGCTGATTTTGGGCTGGTTTGGGCTGGTTTTGGTGTGATTTGGGGTAATTTTGGGCTGATTTGGGGTAAATTTGGGCTGATTTTGGGTAATTTGGGGCTGATTTTTGGTAATTTGGGCTGATTTGTGGTGGTTTTGGTGTGATTTTGGGTAATTTTGGGCTGATTTGGGCTGGTTTTGGTGTTATTGGAGGTAACTTTGGGCTGATTTTGGGTCATTTTGGGCAGATTTTGGGTAATTTTGGTGTGATTTTGGGTAATTTGGGCTGATTTTGTGCCGATTTGCGTTGTTTTGGCGCCCCCAGGCGGTGACGTTCCGCAGGACGCGGCGCCGCGTGCGGAAGCTGCGCCGGAAGGAGAAGCCCCTGAGGGCCGACGACCTCCTGAGCACGGCCCCGGGGGACACCCAGGGGGACTTCGGCTCCAGGTGGGCTCCGGAAGGGTCCGGGGGGGATTTGGGGGGTCCTGGGGGGATTTGGGAGGTCCTGGGGGGGATTTGGGGGCTCCAGGGGGGATTTGGGGGGATTTTGGGGGGTCCTGGGGCTGTGGGGAGCATCCTAAAAGGGTTAAGGGGGGGATTTTGGGGGGATTTTTGGGGGGTCCAGGGGAGATTTGGGGGGATTTTGGGGGGTCCAGGGGGGGATTTGGGGGGTCCAGGGGGGATTTTGGGGGGATTTGAGGGGTCCTGGGGCTGTGGGGAGCATCCTAAAAGGGTTAAGGGGGGATTCTGGGGGGTCCTGGGGGGATTTTGGGGGTCCTGGGGGGATTTTGGGGGGTCCAGGGGGGATTTTGGGGGGTCCTGAAAGGGTTAAGGGGGGATTTTGGGGGGTCCTGGGGGTGTAGAAAGGGTCCTGAAAGGACTTAGGGGGAGATCTGGGGGGTCTTGAGGGGAATTGGAGGAGTCCTGAGAGAGTCCTGGGGGTGTGGGGAGCATCCTAAAAGGGTTAAGGGGGGGATTTTGGGGGTCCTGGGGGGGATTTGAGGGGATTTTGGGGGTCCTGGGGGGGATTTGGGGGGTCCTGGGGGTGTGGGGAGCATCCTAAAAGGGTTAAGGGAGGATTTGGGGGGTCCTGGGAGGATTTGAGGAGGATTTGGGGGATCCTGGGGAGAATTTTAAAGGGGTTCTGGGGGAATTTGGGGGTCCTGGCAGGACTGGGGGGGTCCCTGGGGTCATTTTTGGGGTTCAATCCCCCCCACACCCCCCTCAGGTCGCGGGGCCGGGGCCGGCGGGTGCAGGAGGATGAGGAGGGGGCCGGGGGGGACCCCGAAAACGGCGCCGACCCCCCCGAGGGGACCCCCCAGGCCCCGCTGCCCTCGGACGACGCCCGGACCGAGAACATGGAGATCAGCAGTGATGGTGGGGGGGGGGCTGGGGGGATTTGGGGCATTTTGGGGGGTCTGGGGGGATTTTGGGGGATTTTTAGGGGATTTGGGGGCAGTTGCAGGGGGTTTTGGGAAGGGTTTGGGGGATTTTGGGGGATTTTTGGGGGATTTAGGGTGATCTAGGGGCAGTTTTTTAGGGGATTTAGGGGGGTTTAGGGTGGAGTTTGGGGGATTTTGGGGGGTTTTGGGGGATTTTTAGGGGATTTGGGGGCGGTTTCAGGGGATTTTGGGGGGTTTAGGGTGGAGTTTTGGGGATTTTTTGGGATTTTGGGGGCTTTTAGGGGGGATTTTGGGTGATTTAGGGTGATCTAGGGGCAATTTTTTTAGGGGATTTTGGGGGGTCTGGGGGGATTTTGGGTGACTTTTAGGGGATTTGGGGGGGTTTAGGGTGGAGTTTGGGGGATTTAGAGGGATTTTAGGGGGGATTTAGGGTGATCTAGGGGCGATCTTTTTAGGGGGTTTGGGGGGATTTTTAGGGGATTTGGGGGAATTTTGGGGGCTTTTAGGGGGGATTTTTGGGGGATTTTTTTAGGGGATTTTAGGAGGGATTTTTTTAGGGGATTTTGTGGGGTTTTGGGGGGTTCAGGGTGGGGTTGGGGGGATTTAGGGGGCTTTTAGGGGGGATTAGGGTGATCTAGGGGTGATTTTTTTTAGGGGATTTTCTGGGATTTCAGGTTGGTTTAAGGGATCTTGAGGGGAATATTTTTGGATTTTTTTTTGTGGATTTTATGGGATTTTTGGGGGGATATCCTGGGATTTTGGGGTTCCCCTGACCCCGATTTCCCCCCAGACGAGGCTGAGCAGGAACTGGGGGATTTTGGGGTGGTTTTAGGGGTTTGGAGGGAGATTTTTGGGGGATTTTCTGGGATTTTGGGGGTGTTTTACGGGTCTTGAGGGGAATATTTTCAGATTTTTTTTTGTGGATTTTATGGAATTTTTAGGGGGATTTTCTGGAATTTTTGGGTGGATTTTCTGGGATTTTTGGGGGGATTTTCTGGAATTTTTGGGTGGATTTTCTGGGATTTTTGGGTGGATTTTCTGGAATTTTTGGGGGGATTTTCTGGGATTTTTGGGGGGATTTTCTGGAATTTGTGGGGGAATTTTCTGGAATTTTTGGGTGGATTTTCTGGGATTTTGGGGTGGATTTTCTGGGATTTTTGGGGGGATTTTCTGGGATTTTGGGGTTCCCCTGACCCCCATTTCCCCCCAGACGAGGCCGCTCCCCCCGGGACGCCCCCGGCCCTGGAGGAGGACGAGGCCGAGCAGGAGCTGCAGCAGCAGCTGGAGCGGGGCCGGCGCCTGCGGCAGCTGCGGGAGCTGCGCGAGGGCGGCGGGGAGAAGGTGGGACCCCTCCCCAAAATACCCCCGAAACACAGCCCAAAATCCCCCCAAAAATCGCCCAAAAAACCCAGCTAAAAATCCCTCCAAAATCCCCCCAAAAACCCACCCAAAATCCCCCCAAAAACCCACCCAAATCCCCCCGAAACACAGCCAAAAATCTGCGGGAGCTGCGCGAGGGGGGCGGGGAGAAGGTGAGACCCCTCCCCAAAATACCCCCGAAACCCAGCCAAAAATCACCCCAAAAACCCAGCGAAAAATCGCCCCAAAAACCCAGCTAAAAATCACCCCAAAAACCCACCCAAAATCCCCCCGAAACCCAGCCAAAAATCTGCGGGAGCTGCGCGAGGGGGGCGGGGAGAAGGTGAGACCCCTCCCCAAAATACCCCGAAACACAGCCCAAAATCCCCCCAAAAACCCACCAAAATCCCCCAAAAATCCCCCCGAAAATCCAGCCAAAAATCGCCCCAAAATCCCCCCAAAACCCAACCAAAATCCCCCCAAAAACCCATCCAAAAATCGCCCCAAAAACCCACTCAAAATCTCCCAAAAAATCCTCCTAAATACCCCCCCAAAACTGCTCCCAAAAATTCCCCCTGGGACCCCCAAACCCCTTTATGGGACCCCCCAATCCCAAAAGCCCCAATCCCAAAACCCCCTCAAACCCCTCCCCAAAACCCTTTTGGGGTCCCCTCTAATGCGGGTCTAACTCCAAATTTGGGGGTCCCCTATAACGGGGTCTAACCCCAAACTGGGGGTCCCCCCTGCCCTATAATGGGCGTTCTAACCCCAAATTTGGGGTTTCCTATAATGGGGTCTAATCTCCAAATTTGGGGTCTCCCCTGCCCTATAATGGGGGGTTCTAACCCCAAATTTGGGGTCCCCTATAACGGGGTCTAACCTGCAAATTTGGGGTTCCTCCTGCCTTAAATGGCTTCTAACCCCAAATTTGGGATCCCCTATAAGGGGGTCTAACCCCAAATTTAGGGTCTATCCTGCCCTATAATGGGGGGTTCTAACCCCAATTTTGGGGTCCCCTTTGCCCCCAATGGGTTCTCACCCCAAATTTGGGGTCCCTTTGCCCCCAATGGGTTCTCACCCCAATTTTGGGGTCCCCCAGGTGCTGGAGCTGCTCCGGGGGGGCTCCGGGGGGGTCCCGGGGGCGCCGGACCCGCGGGGGGGCGGCAGCATCGTCTTCAACGCCACCTCCGAGTTCTGCCGGACGCTGGGCGAGATCCCGACCTACGGCTTGGCCGGGAACCGCGAGGAGCACGACGAGATCATGGTCAGCAATGGGGGGTTTGGGGCAGTTTTGGGGAGTTTGGGGCGGTTTTGAGGGGTTTGGGGCGGTTTTGGGGGGATTTGAGGGGATTTTGGGGCAGTTTTGGGGGGATTTGGGGAGATCCCGACCTACGGGCTGGCGGGGAACCGTGAGGAGCACGACGAGATCATGGTCAGGGGTTGGGGGGCTTGGGGGATTTTGGGGTGTTAGAGGGGATTTGGGGGGTTTGGGGTGGTTTTGGGGGGATTTGGGGTGGTTTGGGGGGGATTTGGGGAGATCCTGACCTGCGGGCTGGCCGGGAACCGCGAGGAGCACGACGAGATCATGGTCAGCAATGGGGGGCTTGGGGGATTTGGGGGGTTTGGGGGGGATTTGGGGGGGTTTGGGGCGGTTTTGAGGGGATTTGGGGTGGATGGAGGGGATTTGAGGAGATCCTGACCTACGGCTTGGCCGGGAACCACGAGGAGCACAACGAGATCATGGTCAGGGTTGGGGGGCTTGGGGGATTTTGGGGTGTTAAAAGGGGATTTGGGGGGTTTGGGGTGGTTTTGGGGTGGTTTTGGGGGGATTTGGGGTGGATGGAGGGGACTTGGGGAGATCCTGACCTACGGGATCCGCAAGGAGCACAACGAGATCATGGTCAGGGCCTGGGGGGTTTGGGGTGGTTTGGGAGGGATTTGGGGGTTTGGGATGGATTTGGGGGGATTTTGGGGCAGTTTTGGGGGGATTTGGGGGGTTTGGGGGGATTTTGGGGGGGATTTGGGGAGATCCCGACCTATGGCTTGGCCAGGAACCACGAGGAGCACGACGAGATCATGGTCAGGGTTGGGGGGGATTGGGGGGATTTGGGTGTTTTGGGGGGATTTGGGGTGGTTTTGAGGGGATTTGGGGGGTTTGGGGTGGTTTGGGGAGGATTTGGGGAGATCCCGACCTACGGGCTGGCGGGGAACCGGGATGAGCACAACGAGATCATGGTCAGCAATGGGGGATTTGGGGGGTTTGGGGGGTTTGGGGTGGTCTTGGGGGGATTTTGGGGTGTTTGGGGCAGTTTTGGGGGGATTTGGGGGGGGATTTGGGGAGATCCCAACCTACGGGGCTGGCCGGGAACCGCGAGGAGCACGACGAGATCATGGTCAGGGGTTGGGTGGCTTGGGGGGGATTTGGGGGGTTAGAGGGGTTTGGGGGGGATTTGGCATGTCCTTGCTGTCCCCATTGTCCCCTGATGTCCCCAATGTCCCCAATCCCTTGATGTCTTCTGATGTCCCCATTGTCCCCCACGTGCCTGCTGTCCCCAACATCCCCAATGTCTCTCATTGTCCCCAGGGCCTGGAGCGGGCCAGGCACCCCCTGATGTCCCCAATTGTCCCCATTGTACCCTGCTGTCCCCAATGTCCCCAATGTCCCCCTGATGTCCCCATTGTCCCCAGGCCCTGGAGTGGGCCAGGCGTCCCCTACTGTCCCCATTGTCCCCACTGTCCCCAATGTCCCCATTGTCCCCGTTGTCCCTGCTGTCCCCATCACCACCACTGTCCCCAATGTCCCCGCTGTCCTCATTATCCCCAATTGTCCCCACTGTCCCCAATGTCCCCATTGTCCCCACTGTCCCCACTGTTCCCACTGTCCCCAATTGTCCCCAATGTCCCCAATGTCCCCAGGCCCTGGAGCGGGCCAGGCGTCCCCTACTGTCCCCATTGTCCCCATTATCCCCAATGTCCCCAATTGTCCCCGCTGTCCCCACTGTCCCCAATGTCCCCAATTGTCCCCAACATCCCCGACGTCCCCAATGTCCCTGCTGTCCCCACTGTCCCCAATGTCCCCATTGTCCCCACTATCCCCATTGTCCCCAATGTCCCCACTATCCCCATGTCCCCAATGTCCCCACTATCCCCATGTCCCCAATGTCCCCAATTGTCCCCAGGCCCTGGAGCGCGCCGGCCGCCCGGTGTCGCCCCCGGAGGCTCCGGACTCGGAGGGGGAGGAGAACGTGGGGTGGAGCAGCGTGAACCTGGCTGAGGAGCGGCAGCAGCAGGACGTGAGCGAGGGACTGAACCGGGGGGGGACCCCGAAAATGGGGATGGGGGACCCCAAAATGGGGTGGGGGACCCCGAAAATGGGATGGGGGGCCCCAAAAATGGGGGAGACCCCAGAAATGGGATGGGAGACCCCAGAAATGGGATTGGGGACCCTGAAAATGGGGCTGGGGACCCCAAAAATGGGGCTGGGGACCCCAAAAAATGGGATGGGAACCCCATAAATGGGGAGAAAAACCTAAAAAACAGTCTAGGGACCCCAAAAATGGGGTTCCTGGGTGTTTTTTGGGGTTCCCTATTTTTTGGGGGGTTTTTTTTGGGGGGTTCCTGGGTGATTTTTTGGGGTTCCTCGGTGGTTTGTTTTTGTGGTTTTTTTTTTTTTTTTTTTTTTTTTTTTGTTTTGTTTTGTTTTGTTTTGTTTTGTTTTTTGGGGTTCCCCGGTGTTTTTTGGATTTTTTTGGGGGTTTCTGGGTGATTTTTTGGTTTTTTTTGGAGTTCCTGGGTGATTTTTTGGGGTTCCTCCGTGGTTTATTTTTTTGTTTTTTGGGGTTCCCCGGTGTTTTTTGGGGTTTTTTTTGTGGTTCCTGGGTGATTTTTTGGGGTTCCTTGGTGGTTTTTTGTGGTTCCTGGGTGATTTTTTGGGGTTCCCCGATTTCGGGGTGCCCCTGACCCCCCATTTTTCAGTTCTCAGCCTCCTCCACCACCATCCTGGACGAGGAGCCCATCGTGAACCGGGGCCTGGCGGCGGCGCTGCTGCTGTGCCAGAACAAAGGTCGGGAATTGGGGGAAAATTTGGGATTTTGGGGGATTTTGGGGCTCCTTGTGGGGCTTGGGGAGAATTTTGGGGGTTTTGGGGTTGTTAGAGTGGAATTTGGGTGGAAATTTGGCGGTTTTGGGGTTCTTCAGTGGGGGTTGGGGTCTGTGGGGGTTTTTGGGGTCCTTCAGTGGGGTTTGGGGGGGAATTGGGGGTTTTGGGGTTCTTAGAGTGGAATTTGGGGGGGTTTTGAGGTTCTTCAGTGGGGTTTGGGTAAATTCATTGGATTTTGGGGGTTTTTACAGTGGAGTTTAAGAGAAATTTGAGGTTTTTTGGGGTTCTCAGAGTGGAATTTTGGGGCCTTTGGGGTCCTTCAGTTGGGTTTGGGGTAAATTTGGGGGTTTTGGGGTTCTCAGAGTGGAATTTGGGGGCTTTTGAGGTTCTTCAGTGGGGTTTGGGGTAAATTCATTGGATTTTGGGGGTTTTTACAGTGGAGTTTGGGGGAAATTTGGGGTTTTTTAGAGTTCTCAGAGTGGAATTTTGGGGCCTTTGGGGTCCTTCAGTGGGGTTTGGGGGGGAATTGGGGGTTTTGGGGTTCCTAGAGTGGAATTTGGTGGGAAAATTGGGGGTTTTGGGGTTCTTACAGTGGGGTTTGGGGGAAATTTGGAGTTTTGGGGCTCCTTGTGGGGCTTGGGGAGAATTTTGGGGATTTTGGGGTTGTCAGAGTGGAATTTGGGGGGAAAATTGGGGGTTTTGGGGTTCTTACAGTGGGGTTTGGGGGAAGTTTTGGGATTATTGGAGTTCTTTGGTGGGGTTTGGGGTTCTCAGAGGGGGATTTGGGGGAAATTCAGGGGATTTTGGGGGTTCTTACAGTGGAGTTTGGGGGAAATTTGGGGGTTTTGGGGTTCTTCAGTGGGGCTTGGGGTAAATTTGGGGGGTTTTGGGGTTCCTGGAGTGGAATTTTGGGGCTTTTGAGGTTCTTCAGTGGGGTTTGGGGTAAATTCATTGGATTTGGGGGTTTTTACAGTGGAGTTTGGGGGAAATTTGGGGTTTTTTAGAGTTCTCAGAGTGGAATTTTGGGGTCCTTCAGTGGGGTTTGGGGGGAAATGGGGGGTTTTGGGGTTCTTAGAGTGGAATTTGGGGGGAAAATTGGGGGTTTTGGGGTTCTTACAATGGGGTTTGAGGGAAATTTGGGGGTTATTGGAGTTCTTTGGTGGGGTTTGGGGTTCTCAGAGGGGGATTTGGGGGAAATTCAAGGGATTTTGGGGTTCTTAGAGTGGAATTTGGGGGGTTTTGAGGTTCTTCAGTAGGGTTTGGGAGAAATTCTGTGGATTTTGGGGTAAATTTGGGGTTTTTTGGGGTTCTCAGAGTGGAATTTTGGGGCCTTTGGGGTCCTTCAGTGGGGTTTGGGGGGAAGATGGGGAGTTTTGGGGTTCTTTGAGTGGAATTTGGGGGTTTTGGGGGTCCTTTGGTGGGGTTTTGGGGGTCCTTTGGTGGGGTTTTGGGGTCCCTGTGGGTTTTGGGGTCCCTGTGTGGTCTCACCCTGCTGTCCCCTCGTGTCCCCTCGGTGTCCCCTCGGTGTCCCCAGGGCTGTTGGAGACCACGGTGCAGAAAGTGGCGCGAGTGAAGGCCCCGAACAAATCCCTGCCCTCGGCCGTGTACTGCATCGAGGACAAGATGTGAGTGCCACCTGTGTCACCTGTGTCACCTCATTGTCACCTCTGTGTCACCTCTGTGTCACCTGTGTCACCCTGTGTCACCTGTGTGTCACCTCTGTCACCCCCCATCCCTGCCCTCGGCCGTGTACTGCATCGAGGACAAGATGTGAGTGCCACCTGTGTCACCTGTGTGTCACCTGTGTCACCAATGTCACCTGTGTGTCACCTGTGTCACCTCAGTGTCACCTGAGTGTCCCCTGTGTCACCCCCACACACCTCCATCCTTCCCCATCCCTGCCCTCGGCCGTGTACTGCATCGAGGACAAGATGTGAGTGTCATCTGTGTCACCTGTGTGTCACAAATGTCACCTGTGTGTCACCTGTGTGTCACCAATGTCACCTGTGTGTCCCCTGTGTCACCCCCACAAACCTCCATCCCCCCCCATCCCTGCCCTCGGCCGTGTGCTGCATCGAGGACAAGATGTGAGTGCCACCTGTGTCACCTGTGTGTCACCTGTGTCACCTCAGTGTCACCTGTGTGTCAGCTGTGTGTCACCTGTGTCAGCTGTGTGTCACCTGTGTGTCACCAATGTCACCTGTGTCACCCCCACACACCTCCATCCTTCCCCATCCCTGCCCTCGGCCGTGTGCTGCATCGAGGACAAGATGTGAGTGCCACCTGTGTCACCTGTGTCACCTGTGTGACCTCAGTGTCACCTGTGTGTCACCTGTGTCACCAATGTCCCCTGTGTCACCTCTGTCACCCCCCATCCCTGCCCTCAGCTGTGTGCTGCATCAAGGACAAGATGTGAGGGCCACAAATGTCACCTGTGTGTCACCTGTGTGTCACCTGTGTGTCACCTCAGTGTCAGCTGTGTGTCACCTGTGTGTCACCTCAGTGTCAGCTGTGTGTCAGCTGTGTGTCACCTCAGTGTCCCCAATGTCACCTGTGTGTCACCTGTGTCATGTGTGTGTCACCTGTGTGTCACCTCTGTGATCCCTTCTGTTGCCTCCTCTGTCACCCAGAGCCTCCCAATGTCCCCAATGTGTCCCCACTGTCCCCAGGACCATCGATGACAAGTACAGCCGCCGGGAGCAGTTCCCAGTGTGTCCCCAATGTGTCCCCAATGGTGTCCCCAATGTCCCCAATGTCCCCAGTGATGTCCCCAATGTCCCCATGTCCCCAGGGCCATCGATGACAAGTACAGCCGCTGGGAGGAGTTCCCAGTGATATCCCTGATGTCCCCAATGTGTCCCCAATGATGTCCCCAATGTCCCCAGTGTGTCCCCAATGTGTCCCCAATGTCCCCAATGTGTCCCCAATGTCCCCAATGTGTCCCCAATGATGTCCCCAGTGTGTCCCCAATGTGTCCCCAGGGCCATCGATGACAAGTACAGCCGGCGGGAGGAGTTCCCAGTGATATCCCTGATGTCCCCAATGGTGTCCCCATTGTCCCCAATGTCCCCAATGTCCCCATGTCCCCAGGGCCATCGATGACAAGTACAGCCGGCGGGAGGAGTTCCCAATGGTGTCCCCAATGATGTCCCCAATGTCCCCAATGATGTCCCCAATGTCCCCAATGTGTCCTCAGGGCCATCGATGACAAGTACAGCCGCTGGGAGGAGTTCCCAGTGATATCCCCGATGTCCCCAATGTCCCCAATGGTGTCCCCAATGTCCCCAATGTGTCCCCAATGTCCCCAATGTGTCCCCAGGGCCATCGATGACAAGTACAGCCGCCGGGAGCAGTTCCCAGGGCTGTCCCCAATGGTGTCCCCAATGTCCCCAATGTCCCCATGTCCCCAGGGCCATCGATGACAAGTACAGCCGGCGGGAGGAGTTCCCAGTGCTGTCCCCAATGTGTCCCCAGTGTGTCCCCAATGGTGTCCCCAGTGTCCCCCCAATGTCCCCAGGGCCATCGATGACAAGTACAGCCGGCGGGAGGAGTTCCCAGTGATATCCCTGATGTCCCCAATGTGTCCCCCCTGTCCCCAATGTCCCCAATGGTGTCCCCAATGTCCCCATGTCCCCAGGGCCATCGATGACAAGTACAGCCGGCGGGAGGAGTTCCCAATGGTGTCCCCAATGGTGTCCCCAATGTCCCCAATATGTCCCCACTGTCCCAGGGCCATCGATGACAAGTACAGCCGGCGGGAGGAGTTCCGCGGCTTCACGCAGGATTTCAAGGAGAAGGACGGCTACAGGCCCGACGTCAAGATCGAGTACGTGGACGAGACCGGCCGCAAGCTCACCCCCAAAGAGGTGGCGTGTCCCCAATGTCCCCACGGTGTCACCCACGGTGTCCCCAATGTCCCCATGGTGTCCCCAAAGCCCCCACGGTGTCCCCAAAGCCCCCATGGTGTCCCCATAGTCCCCACGGTGTCACCCACGGTGTCCCCAACAGACCCACGGTGTCCCCAAAGCCCCCACAGTGTCACCAACACCCCCACGGTGTCCCCAGACCCACCACGGTGTCACCCATGGTGTCACCCACAGTGTCCCTAGAGCCCCCACGGTGTCCCCCATGCCCCCTGACCCCAAACTATCCCCAAGCCCCACGGTGTCCCCAATGTCCCTGTGCCGTCCCCAATGTCCCCAATGCCCCTAATCCCACCAATGTCCCCAGGCCCCCAGTGTCCCCAATGTGTCCCCAATGTGTCCCCATGTCCCCAATGTCCCCTCAGTGTCCCCGTGCTGTCCCCAAGCCCTCAGTGTCCCCAGTGTTCCCATTGTCCCCATGCTGTCCCCAAGCCCCCCAATGTCCCCAGTGTCCCCAACGTCCCCCCAATGTCCCCATGCTGTCCTGCTGCCCCCAATGTCCCCCATGTCCCCAGTGTCCCCAATGTCCCCTCAGTGTCACCAATGTCCCCCTGTCCCCAATGTCCCCAACATCCCCCCAATGTCCCCATGCTGTCCTGCTGCCCCCAATGTCCCCAATGTCTCCAATATCCCCAATGTCCCCAACATCCCCACAATGTCCCTAGTGTCTCCACAATGTCCCCAATATCCCCATAATGTCCCCAATGTCCCCAACATCCCCCCAATGTCCCCAATGTCCCCAGTGTCCCCAATGTCCCCAATGTCCCCATGCTGTCCCCAAGCCCCCCAGTGTCCCCAATGTCCCCACAATGTCCCCAATATCCCCATAATGTCCCCAATGTCCCCAGTGTCCCCATGCTGTCCCCAGTGTCCCCAATGTCCCCAATGTCCCCAGTGGCCCCAATGTCCCCATGCTGTCCCCAAGGCCCCCAGTGTCCCCAATGTCCCCAACATCCCCATGCTGTCCCCAATGGCCCCAATGTCCCCATGCTGTCCCCAAGCCCCCCAGTGTCCCCAATGTCCCCAATGTCCCCAACATCCCCACAATGTCCCCAGTGTCCCCATGCTGTCCCCAAGCCCCCCAATGTCCCCAACATCCCCACAATGTCCCCAGTGTCCCCATGCTGTCCCCAGTGTCCCCAAGCCCCCCAATGTCCCCATGCTGCCCCCAACGTCCCCACACTGTCCCCCGTGTCCCCAATGTCCCCAGTGTCCCCAGTGTCCCCCGTGTCCCCAAGCCCCCCAATGTCCCCAATGTCCCCGTGTCCCCCCAGGCGTTCCGGCAGCTCTCCCATCGCTTCCACGGGAAGGGCTCGGGGAAGATGAAGACGGAGAGGAGGATGAAGAAGCTCGACGAGGAGGCGGTGAGGGGGAATTTGGGGGGATTTTTGGTGAAATTTTGGAGATTTTTTGGGGGAATTTTGAGACATTTTGGGGGAAATTTGGGGGCATTTTTTGGAGATTTTTGGGGTCGTTCCGTGGGATTTGGGGATTTTTTTTTGGGACCATTCCCAGGAGTTTTGGGGCTGTTTTGGGGTGGCCCTGACTTTGGGGTCTCCCCTGTTTGTGGGGCGCAGCTGCTGAAGAAGATGAGCTCCAGTGACACCCTGGGGACCCCAGCCCCAAAACTCGAGGGGTTTCCTTTGGGATTTTGGGAATTTTCTGGGGTTTTTGGGGCCATTCCTGGGATTTTTGAGGGGTTTTTTGGGACCTTTCCTGAGGTTTTTGAGGGTTTTTTGGGGACTGTTCCCAGGGTTTTGGGGGTTTTTTGGGGGCTGTTCCTGGGGGGTTTTGGGGGGCTATTCCCAGGGTTTCGGGGCCGTTTTTTGGGGCTTGTTTTGGGCTGTTTTTGGGGTCTTTCCCAGGGTTTTGGGGGTTTTCTTGGGGTCGTTTGTGGGGGTTTTTTTGGGGTCATTCCCGGGGCTGTTTTGGGGATTTTGGGGTGGCCCTGACTTTGGGGTCCCCCCTGTTTGTGGGGCGCAGCTGCTGAAGAAGATGAGCTCCAGTGACACCCCCCTGGGCACGGTGGCGCTGCTGCAGGAGAAGCAGCGCGCGCAGAAAACGCCGTACATCGTCCTGAGCGGCTCCGGCAAGAGCATGAACGCGTGAGCGCCACACTGGGAGCACTGGGACGGACTGGGGGGGACTGGGGGGACTGGGAGGGATTCAAAGGGGAGTGGGAGCACTGGGAGAGACTGGGATGGACTGGGAAGGGATTGGGAGAGACTGGGATGGACTGGAGGGGACTGGAATGGATTGGGAGGGGAATGGGATGGACTGGGATGGATTTGGGGGAGACTGGGGCGGACTGGGAGGGATTTGGGGGGGACTGGGAGGGACTGGAGGGGACTGGGATGGGAATGGGGGGGACTGGGAGGGGATTGGGAGGGAACTGGGAGGGACTGGGATGGATTTGGGGGGGACTGGGAGAGACTGGGAGGGGAATGGGATGGATTTGGGGGAGACTGGGACGGACTGGGAGGGACTGGGAGGGATTCAAAGGGGAGTGGGAGCACTGGGAGAGACTGGGATGGACTGGGAGGGGATTGGGAGAGACTGGGATGGACTGGGAGGGGATTGGGAGAGACTGGGATGGATTGGAGGGGACTGGAATGGATTGGGAGGGGAATGGGATGGACTGGGATGGATTTGGGGGAGACTGGGACAGACTGGGAGGGGAATGGAAGGGACTGGGAGGGATTCAAAGGGGAGTGGGAGCACTGGGGGAGTCTGGGAAAGACTGGGATGGACTGGGAGGGAACTGGGAGGGGATCCGGAGGAACTGGGGAAGGACTGGGATGGATTGGGAAGGGAGTGGGAGGGAATTAGGAGAGACTGGGATGAATGGAAGGGACTGGGATGGACTGGGAGGGGATTGGGAGGGAACTGGGGAAGGATTGGGATGGATGGGGAAGGGAGTGGGAGAGACTGGAAGGGACTGGGAGGGACTGGGAGGGGATCGAGGGGGACTGGGAGGGACTGGGAGCACTGGGAATGGACTGGGAGGCCTTTGGGGGTGACTGGGATGAACTGGGAGGGACTGGGAGCGCTGGACGGTGACCCCTTCCCCATTTGCCTTGCAGGAACACCATCACCAAGTGAGGGGACACCTTGGGGACATCGCTGGAAACCTTGGGGACGTTATTGGGGCTCTTCAGGACACCCCTGGAACCCTGGGGACACCCCTGGAACCCTGGGGACACCCCGGGGACAACCCTGGGCCACCCGTGTCCCCTCCCCGCCCCTGGGGACAATAAAGCCTCCGGGAGTCACTTGGTGTCACCGCGTGTCACTGGGGGGGAGGGGACACCAGAGCCACCCCAGTGCCACCAGAATCCTTTATTGGGGACCGTCCCCTCCCCGCCCCGTGTCCCCCCTGTCCCCCCTGTCCTTGTCCCCAGCGTCCTTCAGCTGCGGGGCAGCGGTGTCCCCAATGTCACCGCTCGTGTCCTCTGTGTCCCCCGAGTGTCCCCGGCTGCCGGGCTCTGAGCTGGCCCCGGTGTCCCCAACGCTGTCCCCAACGCTGTCCTTGGTGTCCCCAACGCTGTCCTTGGTGTCCCCAGCGCTGTCCTTGGTGTCCTCATCGTTGTCCCCATCGTTGTCTTCACTGTCCCCAACGCTGTCCTTGGTGTCTCCTTGGATGTCCTTGGTGTCCCCAACGCTGTCCTTGGTGTCCCCTTGGGTGTCCTCGTCGTTGTCCCCATCGTTGTCTTCACTGTCCCCATCGCTGTCCTTGGTGTCCTCATCATCCTCGTCATTGTCCCCCTCGCTGTCCTCGCTGTCCCCGGTGTCCTCCTCGCTGTCCCCGTCACTGCCCTCGCTGTCCCCGTTGTCCCCATCGCTGTCCCCCGTGTCCTCCTCGGTGTCCCCGTTGTCCCCATCGCTGTCCCCGGTGTCCTCCTCGGTGTCCCCAGGGGTCCCCCCCCGGTTGGTGTTGACAAAGAGCCCCTGCTCGTCCCTGGGGGGTCACACGGGGGGGGCACCGTGACCCCAAAGTGCCACCATGTCCCCAAAGTGGCACCAGGTCCCCAAAGATGTCCTTAAAGTGGCACCGTGTCCCCAAAGTGCCACCAGGTCCCCAAAGTGCCACCAGGTCCCCCCAAAGTGCCACCGTGTCCCCCCAAAGTGCCACCATGTCCCCAAAGTGCCACCAGGTCCCCAAAGGTGTCCCCAAAGTGCCACCGTGTCCCTAAGGTGGCACCGTGTCCCCAAAGTGCCACCAGGTCCCCCCAAAGTGCCACCGTGTCCCTAAGGTGGCACCGTGTCCCTAAGATAGCACCGTGTCCTCAAAGTGTGCCACCGTGTCCCCAAAGTGCCACCATGTCCCTAAGGTGGCACCAGGTCCCCAAAGTGCCACCGTGTCCCCAAAGTGCCACCGTGTCCCTGAGGTGTCCCCAAAGTGCCACCGTGTCCCCAAAGTGCCACCAGGTCCCCAAAGTGCCACCGTGTCCCCAAAGTGCCACCGTGTCCCTGAGGTGTCCCCAAAGTGCCACCGTGTCCCCAAAGGTGTCCCCAAAGTGGCACCGTGTCCCTAAGTTGGCACCGTGTCCCCAAAGGTGTCCCCAAGTGTCCCATCGGTCCCATTCTGATCCCTCCTCCTCATTATTGTCCCCATTAATGACCCCAATTAACCCTCCCATTATCACCCCCCAATTAACCCCCCTAATTATCACCCCTCTAATTAATTCACCATTATTACCCCCCAATTAGGGTCAGATTATTGTCCCTATTAATGACCCCAATTAACCCCCCCTCCCCAATTATCACCCCCCAATTAATCCACCATTATCGCCCCCCAATTAAGGTCCCATTATTATTGTCATGACTGGACCCCAATTAATGTTAATTATTGCCCCCCAATTAACACTCCCATTAACCCAAATTAATTAAGATCTCATTATCACTACCCAATTAACAACTTCATTACCCCAAATTAATTAAGATCTCATTATTACCCCCCAGTTAATCTGCATTCTCACTCTTCAATTAACATCCCCTTGCCACACCCCGTTATTTAATTAAATCCAAATTAAATTAATCCAAATCCCAATTAATTAACCCCCATTACCAACCCCCAATTAATTAATTAATGAATCCCCTGTAATTAACTCACCCCTCCCGGGCGTTTTTCCTCTCCAGGGGCGCGAAGGCCTCGGGCCTGGGGGAATTTTGGGGTGATTTGGGGAATTTTGGGGGATTTTTGGGGGAATTTTGGGGGATTTTGGAGGAATTTTGGAAGTTTTGGGTAAAATTGGTTTTTTTGGGGGTTTTCTTTGGATATTTTGGGATATTTTTGATATTTTGAGGGGGTTATTTTGGGGTTTGGGACGGGAGATTTTGGGGTTGTATTTTTGGGGGGTTTCAGGTTATTTTGGGGGATTTTTTTGGGTATTTTGAAGGGGCATTTTTTTGTTTTGGGGGCTATTTTTGGGTTTTTCGGAGGGTGTTTTGGGGGTTTTTTTGTTTGTTTTTGTTTTTGTGGTATTTTGGTGCATTTTTTTGCCTGGGGGTATTTTTGGGTGGTTGGGGGGGTATTTTGAGGGTTTTGGGGGTATTTTTTGGGGATATTTAGGGGTATTCTAGGACAGTTTTGGGGTATTTTGTGGGGATATTTTAGGGGTGTTTTGGGGGTATTTTGGGTTTTTTTTGGGGTGTATTTTTGGGGTTTGGAGGGATATTTTGTGTTTTAGGGGGGTATTTGGGGAGGTATTTTGGGGTCATTTTTTTTGGTGTTTTGGGGGTGTTTTTGGGGATATATCGGGGTGTTTTGGGGGGGTACTTAAGGGGGATATTTTAGGGGTGCTTTGGGGTATTTGGGGGCATTGGGGAGCATTTTTGGGGGGTATTTTGGGGTGATATTTTGGGGTATTTTTTGGTTTTAGGGGGCATTTTTGGGTTTTAGGGAGTATTTTTGGGGTGTTTTGGGCTATTTTGGGGTGTTTTGGGGTATTTTAGGGGTGTTTTTGGGGTGTTTTGGGGTATTTTAGGGGTGTTCTTGGGGTGTTTTGGGGTATTTTGGGGGTATTTTTTGGTTTTAGGGGGCGTTTTGGGGTTTTAGGGGGTATTTTGGGGGTATTTTAGGGGTGTTTTTGGGGTGTTTGGGGTGTTTTTGGGGTGTTTGGGGTATTTTTGGGGTGTTTTTGGGGTGTTTTGGGGTGTTTTTGGGGTATTTTTGGGGTTTTTGGGGCCGTACCAGAGCCCCTGGCGCTGCAGCGAGCGCACGTGGGGCGGGAGCAGCACCAGGGAAATCTCGGCCTTGACCTTGGAGCCCTCCAGGATGGGATCGACCAACAGGAAATCACCTGGGGACAGAGGGGACATTGGGGACATTGGGGGACATTGGGGACACTGAGGGGACACTGAGGGGACATTGGGGACACAGCGACAGGATGGGATCGACCAGCAGGAAATCACCTGGGGACAGCAGGGGACATTGGGGGGACAGCAGGGACACTGAGGGACAGGGGGACACAGGGACAGGGGGACACTGAGGGGACACTGAGGGGACATTGGGGACACAGCGACAGGATGGAATCGACCAGCAGGAAATCACCTGGGGACAGAGGGGACACTGAGGGGACACTGAGGGACATTGGGGACAATGAGGGGACATTGGGGACATTGAGGGGACAGGGGGACACTGAGGGACACTGAGGGACACTGAGGGGACACAGGGACAGGATGGGATCGACCAGCAGGAAATCACCTGGGGACAGAGGGGACACTGAGGGACATTGGGGACACTGAGGGACATTGGGGACATTGGGGACATTGAGGGGACACTGGGGACATTGAGGGGACATTGGGGACACTGAGGGGACAGCAGGGACACTGAGGGGACATTGGGGACACTGAGGGACAGGGGGATACTGAGGGGACATTGGGGACACAGGGACAGGATGGGATCGACCAGCAGGAAATCACCTGGGGACAGAGGGGACATTGGGGACACTGAGGGGACAGCAGGGACACTGAGGGACATTGGGGACATTGGGGACACTGAGGGGACACTGGGGACACTGAGGGACACTGGGGACACTGAGGGGACATTGGGGACACAGGGACAGGATGGGATCGGCCAGCAGGAAATCACCTGGGGACAGAGGGGACACTGAGGGGACATTGGGGACAATGAGGGGACACTGAGGGACACTGGAGACACTGAGGGGACACTGAGGGGACACTGGGGACACTGAGGGACAGAGGGACACTGAGGGGACACTGAGGGACATTGGGGACAATGAGGGGACATTGGGGACACTGAGGGGACACTGAGGGGACATTGGGGACACTGAGGGGACACTGAGGGACAGAGGGACACTGAGGGGACATTGGGGACACTGAGGGGACACTGAGGGACAGAGGGACACTGAGGGGACATTGGGGACACTGAGGGACAGGGGAACACTGAGGACATTGAGGGGACATTGGGGACACTGAGGGCACACTGAAGGGACAGAGGGACATAGAGAGTGCCCAGGGTGGGGAGGGGACAGCGGGGGAGGGCAGGGTGACAGGGTGACAATGCCCTGGTGACAAAGGCAGTGCCAGAGTGACCATGACAGCGAACAGTGACACAGAACAATGACACAGGACAGTGATAGGGTGACACAGAGACAATGCCAATCACACAGTGACAGTGGCAGGGTGGCAGTGACAGGGTGGCAGTGTCACCTCTCTTGATCCAGATGTGCTTCCTGAACCATGGTGGCAGTGACAGTGACAATGACACGGAACAGTGACAAGGTGGCACAGGGGCAGTGACAATCACACAGAACAATGATAGAGTGACAATCACACAGTGACAATCACACAGTGACAGGGTGGCAGTGGCAGGGTGGCAGTGTCACCTCTCTTGATCCAGATGTGCTTCCTGAACCTTGGTGGCATGCTGGCCAGGAACCGCGTCCCCTCCGCCGTCTCCACCTCGTGCAGGTTGTTCCCCGGTGTCCCCAACACCTGGGGACACGGCCGGGCTTGGTGTCCCCTCATTGTCCCCTGTGTCCCCTCAGTGTCCTCATTGTCCCTAGAGCAGTGTTTTTTCCCTCGGGTCCCCCCAGTGTCCCCAATGTCCCCCCATTGTCCCTCATGTCTCCCCAATGTCCCCCCAGTGTCCCTGATGTCTTCAGTCCCCATGATGTCCCCAAGGTCCCTCCAATGTCCCCAATTCCCCCCCATGTCCCTGATGTCCCCTCAATGTCCCCAGTGTGCCCTCGTCCTGCTCTCACCCTGACCACACTCTGTCCCCCCGCTGTCCCCGCTGTCCCAATGTCCCTTATCCCCCCAATGTGGCCCTGTTCCCCCAGTGTCCCCAATCCCCCCAATGTCCCAGCTGTCCCCAATGTCCCCAATCCCCCCAGTGTCCTCCTGTCCCCCCTGTCCCCTCTCTCACCCTGACCACGCTCTGTCCCCCCGCTGTCCCAATCCCGCCAATGCCCCCAATGTCCCCCTGTCCCCCCAATGTCCCCCTGTCCCCCCAATGTCCCCCTGTCCCCTCTCTCACCCTGACCACGCTCTGTCCCTCCGCGGGCTGCACGCGCTCCTCCAGCAGCTCCCGCACCACGTGCTTCCGCTTGGTGGCGCGCGACATGGCGGGGCTGGGGGGGGAGGGGACACACGGAGGGGGGTCAGGGACCCCCGGGGGGGCACGGGGGGGAAGGGGGGGGTCAGGAACCTCCGGGATGGGGGAGGGGCTGGGGAGGGCTCGGGGACCCCCAGGAAATGGGGGGGCTCAGGGACCCCCGGGATGGGGGAGGGGCTCAGGGATCCCCCCCCCGGGGTGGGGGAGGGGCGGGGGGGGGGATCAGGGAGCCCCCGGGACGCCCCGGCCCCGCCCCCACCTCGCGGCGCGCGCTCACCTGCGGCGGCACTTCCGGGTAGAGCGGCGGCGGAGGTGACATCACTTCCGGAAAAGGAAGGCGGGAACATACAAGACCACGCCCACCAGAGGGAGGAGTCGAGTGCAAAGCCCGCCCGCAAAAGGGGCGTGGTTAACAGCCACGAGGGTGGGCGTGGCCTAAACGAAACCGCCCTCGTGAGAAATGAATGGCCGCGTTTGGGGCGGAGCCAAGAAAGAGGGCGGAACTTTCACCTGCATAATGAGCGCGGTTATGCAAATGAGGGGCTGCGTCACGAAGGGGCTCATGTAAATCTGCTGAAACCCCGGTGTGATGTAAATGAGGCTTGGGGCGGTGACATGCTAATAAGCGTGAATACCTGCACAAGCTATGGGCGGAGCTATGTAAATGAAAATCTGGGAAGTGCCGGGCAGCGGAGTGGGAGGGGCCATGTTATTGAGTAAGGATATTGAATCCTATGACGTCACTCCAACAGATCTCATGCTACTAAACCCTCCGTCTCCATGACATCACTCTGTCACCATGACGTCACCACCCTCCTCATTACCCCAAATATCCGCGCAAGCCCCGCCCTCTTCACCCAGTGACGTCATCACGTACCGCGCGGCCCCGCGCTCTTCGATTGGCTGCCTCGCTCTCGGCGGCGGCGGCGCCAAGATGGCGGCGGAGCGCGCGGATGCGGCGGCGGCGGCCGGGCCGGGGGAGCCCCTGAGGGACCCCCGAGCTCCCGAGCGCTCCCCGTACGCGGGCTGGGCCCACCCCGAGCTCCAGGCCACGCTCGCCGGCATCGGAGCCCCCGCGCAGGGTGCGGGGAACGGGGGAAACCGTGAGGGGAGCGAGGGGGGGAAACCGTGAGGAGAGCGGGGATGGATCCGTGAGGGGAGCGGGGATGAATCCGTGAGGGGGGAGCGGGGATGGAGCCGTGAGGGGATTTGGGGGATGTGTGAGGAGAAGAAGGGAAATTTGGGGTTTTTGGGGTCACCTGAGGGGATTGGGGGGAGATCTGAGGGAAAATTTGTGGGGATTTGGGGTCATGTGAGGGAAGATCTGAGGGCTGGACGAGAAAATTTGGCGTTTCGGGGTCACCTGAGGGGATTGTGAGGAAATCTGAGGGAAAACTCGGGAGGATTTCGGGGATGTGTGAGGGGAAAAAGGAGAAATTTGGGGTTTTTGGGGTCCCATGAGGGAAAGGGGGAAAATTTGGGGGTGACCTGAGGCGATTTCGGGGAGTTTTGGGGGTCCCTGGAGGGGAATTTTTGGGGTGCTGAGATGTTTTAAGGGTCTGTGAAGGGGCAGAAGAATTTGGGGGGTTCTGGGGCAGAATTTGGGGGTCCCTGAGCCTCCCTTTTCCCGCAGGGACCCGTGAGGAGCTCCTGGAGCGGCTCCAGGCCTACACCCTGCAGGTGAGACCCCAAAACGGGGGCACCCCAAATTCTGCCCCGTCCTTGGGTCCCTTTGAGGAGGGACACTTATTTTTGGGGGGGTTTAATGGGATTTTATGGGGTTTGATGTGATTTTGGGGTGGTTTAATTTGTTTTTTGGGGGGGTTTAATGTGGATTTTGGCACGCTAGTGATTTTTGAGGGGCTTAATGTGATTTTTGGGGAGTTTAGTGTGGTTTTTGTGGGGTTTTATGTGATGTTTGTAGGATTTAATGTGGTTTTTAGGAGTTTAACAGGATTTTGGGGGGGTTTAATGTTATTTTGGGGGGATTTAATGGGGTTTTGGAGAGTTTAGTGTAATTTTGGGGGGATTTAATGTGACTTTGGAGAGGTTTAATATTATTTTGAGGGGTTTAATGTGATTTTGGGGGGATTTGACATGATTTTTGGGAGATTTAATATGATTTTTGTAGGGTTTAATGTGATTTTTGGGGGACTTAATGTGGTTTTGTGGGGATTTAATGTGATTTTTGGGGGGTTAATGTTATTTTGGGGAGGTTTGATAGGGTTCTTGTTGCGGTTTAATGTGATTTTGGGGAGTTCAATGTGATTTTTGGGAAGTTTGATGTGATTTTTCTGGGGTTTGATATTTTGTGGTTCAGTGTGATTTTTGGTGGGTATAGTGGGATTTTTGGGGCGGGTTTAATGGGATTTTTAAGGGGTTTGATTTTTGGGAGTTTAATGGGATTTTGGGGGGGGTTAATGAGATTTTTGGGGGAGTCAAATGTGATTTTAAGGCAGTTTTAATGTGATTTTTAGAGGATTTAATGAGATTTCTGGGAGGTTCAGTATAATTTGGGGGGGGGTTATTCCATTTTTTGGGGGGCTGGGGGTCTCTCCCCCCCCCCACCCTCCCAGAGGGGGGGTCCCCGTGTCCCCTCGGATCAGGGGGGGCTCACTGGGACCCCTCCCCAATTTGTGCCCCCCCCCCCAGACCGGGATCGTGCTGAGCCGGCCGGCGCTGCGCCCCGAGGAGGGGGACAAGGCCCCGCCCCCCCAGGTGCCATCGGGGGGGGGGGGTCTGGGGGGGTTTGGGGTGGGGGGACCCCAATTTGGATGGGGAGGGGTCCATGGGTCATTTTGGGGGGGTTTAAGACCCCTCAGAGCTCCAGATTTTGGGGTGGGGGGGTCAAGGACACTCAGGTTTTGGGTGGGGGGGGTTAAAACTTTCCAGAACCCACAAATTTGGGGTGGTGGGGTTAAAATTTCTCAGACCCCCCCAAATTCCGGGTGGTTGGGATGTTAAATTTTGGGTGGGGGGGGGGTCAATGACACCCAATTTGGGGTGGTGGGGGCATTAAATTTTGGGGTGGGGAGGGGTTAAAACTCCTCAGGACTTCCTCAAATTCGGGGGGTTAAATTGTGGGGTGGGGTGGGGGGGTCAATGCCACCAAATTTTGGGGTGGGGAGAGTTAAAACCTTCCAGAGCACCCAAATTTTTTTGGGGGGGGCTCAATGACACCAAGTTTTTGGGGTTGGGGGGGCTTAAAATTGTCCAGAACCCAAATTTGGGGTGGTGGGGGGGGGGGGGTCAATGACACCCAGATTTGGGGCTGGGGGGGTTAAAACCTCTCAGACCCCCCCCCCCCCCCCAAAAATTGGTGTATTAGATTTTGGGGTTGGCGGGGCTCAATGACACCCAGATTTGGGGTGGGGAGAGTTAAAACCTTCCAGAGCACCCAAATTTTTTTTGGGGGGGGGTTCAATGACACCAAATTTTGGGGTTGGGGAGCTTAAAATCATCCAGAACCCAAATTTGGGGTGGTGGGGGGGGGGTCAATGACACCCAGATTTGGGGCTGGGGGGGTTAAAACTTCTCAGACCCTCCCCCCCCCAAAAAAAAATTGGTGTATTAGATTTTGGGGTGGGGGGGGGTCAATGACACCCAGATTTGGGGTTGGGGGGTTAAATCTCTCAGACCCCCCCCCAAAATTGGTGTATTAGATTTTGGGGTGGGGGGGGGACATTAAGTATTGGGGTGGGGGCGCCCCAGCTGCCCCCCTGACCCCCCCTTTGCCCCCCAGCTGCCCCCGGCGCTGCCCCTGCAGCACCCCCTGGTGCCCCCCCCGCCCCCCCCGGGGCTGGGGCTCGGCTTCGGCCTGGGGGGGCCCGTGGGGGGGGGGGCCCGTGGGGGGGGTCCCGGTGCCGCCGCCGCCCCCCCCCGCGGGGCTCAGCGAGGAGGAGCGGCTGACGCTGGCACAGCAGCAGGCGGCCATGCTGCTGCAGGAGGAGAGAGCTCAGGTACCGGGGGATTTGGGGGGCAAATTTTGGGGTGGGGGGCTCATTTGGGGTGTGTTATAGCGGCCATGCTGCTGCAGGAGGAGAGGGCGCAGGTATGGGGAGGGGGCGAATTTTGGGGTGGGGGGCACGGGGATGGGGGGTTACAGCGGCCATGCTGCTGCAGGAGGAGAGGGCACAGGTATGGGGGGATTTGGGGTGGGGGGCTCATTTTGGGGGTGTTATAGCGGCCATGCTGCTGCAGGAGGAGCGGGCTCAGGTAGGTATTGGGGGATTTGGGGGGCTCCTTTTGGGGTAGGGGCTCCTTTTGGGGTGGGGGGCACGGGGATGGGGGGTTACAGCGGCCATGCTGCTGCAGGAGGAGAGGGCACAGGTACGGGGGGATTTGGGGTGGGGGGTTACAGCGGCCATGCTGCTGCAGGAGGAGAGGGCTTAGGTATTGGGGAGGGGGCTCCTCTGGGGTGGGGGGCTCCTTTTGGGGTGGGGGGCTGAGGGATGGGGGGTTATAGCGGCCATGCTGCTGCAGGAGGAGAGGGCACAGGTACGGGGTGGGGGGATTTGGGGGGCTCCTTTTGGGGTGGGGGGCACGGGGATGGGGGTTTTAGGGGCCATGCTGCTGCAGGACGAGACGGCACAGGTACGGGGGGATTTGGGGTGGGGGGCACGGGGATGGGGGGTTATAGTGGCCATGCTGCTGCAGGAGGAGAGAGCTCAGGTATTGGGGAGGGGGCTCTTCTGGGGTGGGGGGCTCCTTTTGGGGTGGGGGGCTGAGGGATGGGGGGTTATAGCGGCCATGCTGCTGCAGGAGGAGGGAGCTCAGGTATTGGGGGGCTTTTTGGGGTGGGGGGCTCCTTTTGGGGTGGGGGGCACAGGGGGGCTCCTTTTGGGGGGATAACAGCGGCCATGCTGCTGCAGGAGGAGAGGGCTCAGGTATTGGGGAGGGGGCGAATTTTGGGGTGGGGGGCTCAGGGGGGGCACCTTTGGGGGGGTTATAGTGGCCATGCTGCTGCAGGAGGAGAGGGCACAGGTATTGGGGCAGGGATTTGGGGTAGGGGGCTCCTCTGGGGGCGTGGGGGGCACGGGGGAACTCGGGGGTCTGGGCTTTGGGGGGGTTAAAGCGGCGGCCATGCTGCTGCAGGAGGAGCGGGCGCAGGTATGGGGAGGGGGCGAATTTTGGGGTGGGGGTTCCCTTGATGGGGTGGGGGGCACCAGAAGGGCAGGGGGGCTCTGGGGTTTGGGATTTGGGGGGGTTCATTGGGGTTTAGGGGGGGGGTTAAAGTGGCCATGCTGCTGCAGGAGGAGTGGGCGCCGGTCTGGGGGGGCTCCTTTTGGGGTGGGGGCACCTCTGGGGGGTGGGGGGCTTATTTGGGAAGGCAGGAGGCATGGGGAGCTTAGGGGGGGTTTGGGGGGCTTTGGGGGGTCAGATGGGGCCCTGCTGCTGCAGGAGGAGCAGGCTCAGGTCCAGGGGGGCTTTTTGAGGGGGGGGCTCCTTTTGGGGAGTGGGGGGGAGGTTTGGGGGGGTTTTGGGGGTCCGGGCAGTCAATGGTGGTGGGGGTGGGGCTGCTTTGGGGTGGGCGCCCATCGAGCAGGTGAGCTGAGGGATGGTTTTGGGGTGGGATTTGGGATTTTTGGGGGTGTTGGAGATTGGGTGACACTTTGTGGGGGCACCCTTGTTTTTTTGGGGGGGGGGGTCCTGACTGTGCTGCCCCCACCCCAGGGCCAGCACCCGTTTGGAGACAAGGCCAAGGAGCAGGAGCTGCTGGAACAGCAGAAACGGGTGAGGGGGGACCCTGGGGGTTGGGGGGGCTCCCAGGGTTTGGGGGGACTCCCAGGGTTTGGGGGGGCTCCCCTGGGTTTGGGGGCACCCCTGGGTTTGGGGGGACACTCAGGATTTTGGGGGGCTTTTCTGGGTTTGGGGGCACCCCTGGTTTTTGCGGGGGCTCCTCAGGGTTTGGGGGGACACTCAGGATTTGAGGGGGCTCCCCTGGGTTTGGGGGACACTCAGGATTTGGGGGGGCTCCCCTGGGTTTGGGGGGTCCCCCCTGGGTTGGGGGGACTCTTTGGGGTTTGGGGGCTCCCATCGGTTTGGGGGGACACTCAGGATTTGAGGGGGCTCCCCTGGGTTTGGGGGCACCCCTGGGTTGGGGGGCCTCCCCTGGGTTTGGGGGGTCCCCCCTGGTTTTTGGGGGGCTCCCCAGGGTCTGGGGGGGACTCTTTGGGGTTTGGGGGCTCCCCTGGGTTTGGGGGGACACTCAGGATTTGAGGGGACTCCCCTGGGTTTGGGGGGTCCCCCCTGGTTTTTGGGGGGCTCCCCAGGATTTGGGGGGGACTCTTTGGGGTTTGGGGGGGCACCCAGAGTTGGGGGGGCTCCCAGGGTTTAGGGGGGCACCTGGGATTGGGGGATCACCCTGGGTTTGGGGGTCACACAGGGTTTAGGGGAGCACCTGGAATTTGGGGGGACACTCAGGATTTGAGGGGGCTCCCCTGGGTTTGGGGGGTCCCCCCTGGTTTTTGGGGCGCTCCCCAGGGTTTAGGGGGCTCCCCTGGGTTTGGGGGATTCCCCCTGGTTTTTAGGGAGTTCCCCTGGGTTTGGGGGGACACTCAGGATTTTGGGGGGCTTTTCTGGGTTTGGGGGCACCCCTGGTTTGTGGGGGGCTCCCCAGGGTTTGGGGGGAGTCTTTGGGGTTTGGGGGCTCCCCTGGGTTGGGGGGACACTTTGGGGTTTGGGGGCTCCCAGGGTTTAGGGGGGCACCTGGGATTGGGGGATCACCCTGTGTTTGGGGGGTCACACAGGGCTTAGGGGAGCACCTGGGATTTGGGGGGACACTCAGGATTTGAGGGGGCTCCCCTGGTTTTGGGGGGTTCCCCCCTGGTTTTTGGGGGGCTCCCCAGGGTCTGGGGGGACTCTTTGGGGTTTGGGGGCTCCCATCGGTTTGGGAGGACACTCAGGATTTGGGGGGACACTCAGGATTTGAGGGGGCTCCCCAGGGTTTGGGGGGACTCTTTGGGGTTTGGGGGCTCCCATCGGTTTGGGGAGACACTCAGGATTTGAGGGGGCTCCCCAGGGTCTGGGGGGACTCTTTGGGGTTTGGGGGCTCCCTTGGGTTTGGGGGTCCCCCCTGGTTTTTGGGGGGCTCCCCAGGGTTTGGGGGGACTCTTTGGCGTTTGGGGGTATCACAGGGTTTGGGGGTTACACAGGGTTTAGGGAGCCCCCCTGGGTTTGGGGGGACACTCAGGATTTGAGGGGACTCCCCTGGGTTTGGGGGATCACCCCTGGTTTTTGGGAGGCTCCCCAGGGTTTGAGGGGACTCTTTGGGGTTTGGGGGCTCCCCCTGGGTTCCGGGGGTCTCCCCAGTGTTGGGGGGGTCACACCCAGCGCCCCCTGACCCCCATTCCCCCCCAGGCCGCGGTGCTGCTGGAGCAGGAGCGGCAGCAGGAGATGGCCAAGCTGACCCCCCCCGCCCCCCGCGCCGCCCCTGAGGGGACCCCCATGGCCGCCAGGGCCCCCCTGGCCCCCCGAGGTGAGGGGGGGGCACTGGGGGGGGTGGGGACACCTCTGTGCCCCTGTGCCACCCCCGCCCTGGCTGATGTCCCCTCTGTGTGTCCTTGTCACCTCTGTGTGTCCCTGTGTCCCCTCCCTGCCTGATGTCCCCTCTGTGTCCCCTCTGTGTGTCCCTGTGTCCCCCCCCGATTGATGTCCCCTCTGTGTCCCCTCCCTGCCTGATGTCCCCTCTGTGTGTCCCTGTCCCTCCCTGGCTGATGTCCCCTCTGTGTCCCCTCTGTGTGTCCCTGTGTCCCCCCCCGATTGATGTCCCCTCTGTGTCCCTGTTATCTCTGTGTGTCCCTGTGTCCCCTCCCTGCCTGATGTCCCCTCTGTGTCCCTGTCACCTCTGTGTATTCCTGTCCCCTGTCCTTCCCTGCCTGATGTCCCCTCTGTGTCCCTGTCACCTCTGTGTATTCCTGTCCCCTGTCCTTCCCTGGCTGATGTCCCCTCTGTGTCCCTGTCACCTCTGTGTGTCCCTGTCACCTCTGTGTGTCCCTGTCCCCTCTGTGTGTCCCTGTGTCCCCCCCCCCCCCGATTGATGTCCCCTCTGTGTCCCTGTTACCTTTGTGTGTCCCTGTCACCTCTTGTCACCTCTGTGTATTCCTGTCCCCTGTCCCTCCCTGGCTGATGTCTTCTCTGTGTCCCTGTGTCCCCTCTGTGTGTCCCCTCCCTGACTGATGTCCTCTCTGTGTGTCCCTGTCCCTCCCCGGCTGATGTCCCCTCTATGTTCCTCTCCTTGGCTGATGTCCCCTCTGTGTGTCCCTGTCACCTCTGTGTGTCCCTGTCCCCTGTTCCCTCCTGGGCTGATATCCTGTCTGTCCCTTGTCCCCCCTCCGGCTGATGTCCCCTCTGTGTCCCCCCCCGATTGATGTCCCCTCTGTGTCCCCTCTGTGTGTCCCTGTGTCCCCTCCCTGGCTGATGTCCCCTCTGTGTCCCCTCTGTGTCCCTGTGTCCCCCCCCGATTGATATCCCCTCTGTGTCCCCTCACTGGCTGATGTCCCCTTTGTGTGTCCCCCCCTGATTGATGTCCCCTCTGTGTCCCTGTGTCGCCTCCCTGGCTGATGTCCCCTTTGTGTGTCCTTGTCATCTTTGTGTGTCCCTGTCCCCTGTCTCCCCTCCTGGGCTGATGTCCCCTCTGTGTCCCCTGTCCCCTCTGTGTCCCCCCCCCCCCAGCTGATGTCCCCCTGTGTCCCCTCTGTGTCCCCTCTGTGTCCCTGTGTCCCCCCCCCCGATTGATGTCCCCTCTGTGTCCCCTCCCCAGCTGATGTCCCCTCTGTGTGTCCCTGTGTCCCCTCTGTGTCCCTGTGTCCCCTCCCTGGCTGATGTCCCCTCTGTGTCCCTGTGTCCCCTCCCTGGCTGATGTCCCCCCTGTGCCCCCCCCCCAGGCAGCCCCATGGGAGCCCCCCTGGCCATGGGAGCCCCCCGGCCCCGCGGGCCCCCCCCGCCCCCCGGAGACGACAGCAGAGAGGTGGGAATGGGGAGGGGTCTTTATTGTGGGGAGGGGGCTCTGTGGGGGGCTGGAGGCTCTTTATTGTGGGGAGAGGGCTCTGTGGGTTTGGGGTCTTTATTGTGGGGAGGGGTCTCTGTGGTTTTGGGGCCTTTATTGTGGGGAGGGGTCTCTGTGGGTTTGGGGTCTTTATTGTGGGGAGGGGGCTCTGTGGGTTTGGGGCCTTTATTGTGGGGAGGGGGCTCTGTGGGTTTGGGATCTTTATTGTGGGGAGGGGGCTCTGTGGCTTTGGGTTCTTTATTGTGGGGAGGGGGCTCTGTGGGGGGCTGGGGGCTCTTTATTGTGGGGAGGGGGCTCTGTGGGTTTGGGGCCTTTATTGTGGGGAGGGGTCTCTGGGTCTGGGGTCTCTCTGTGGCTTTGGGGGTTCTGTGTGGGGGTCCCTGAGTCTGGGATTTCTGGGTCTGGGGTCTCTTTGGGGGCAGTCCTGGGAGCCTCCCTGATTTCAGGGGGTCCTGAGGATCTCCCTGATTTGAGGGGGGGGTCCCAGGGGTCTCCCTCATTTTGGGGAGGGTCCCGAGGGTCTCCCTGATCTGAGGGGATTCCTGGGGGTCTCCCTGATTTCAGGGGGGGGTTTCCCTGATTTTGGGGGGGGATCCCGAGGATCTCCCTGATTTTTTGGGGGGGGGGGGTTTCTCTGATTTGAGGAGGGGTCTCCCCGGTTGTTGGGGGCTCTCTCTGATTTGAGGAGGGGTCTCTCTCCGATTGTTGGGGGCTCTCTCTGATTTGAGGAGGGGTCTCCCCGATTTTTGGGGGGGCTCTCCCTGATTTGAGGAGGGGTCTCCCCGGTTTTTGGGGGCTCTCCCTGATTTGAGGAGGGGTCTCCCCGGTTTCTGGGGGCTCTCTGTGATTTTGGGGGGGCTCTCCCTGATTTGAGGAGGGGTCTCCCCGGTTTTGGGGGCTCTCTCTGATTTGAGGAGGGGTCTCCTTGATTTCTGGTGGCTCTCTCTGATTTGAGGAGGGGTCTCCCTGGTTGCTGGGGACTCTCCCTGATTTGAGGAGGGGTCTCCCCGGTTTCTGGGGGCTCTCCCTGATTTGAGGAGGGGTCTCCCCGGTTGTTGGGGGCTCTCTCTGATTTGAGGAGGGGTCTCCCCGGTTTTTGGGGGCTTTCTCTGATTTGAGGAGGGGTCTCCCCGATTGCTGGGGGCTCTCTCTGATTTTGGGGGGGCTCTCTCTGATTTGAGGAGGGGTCTCCCCGGTTTTTGGGGGCTCTCTCTGATTTGAGGAGGGGTCTCCCCGATTTCTGGGGACTCTCCCTGATTTGAGGAGGGGTCTCCCCGATTGTAGGGGACTCTCTCTGATTTGAGGAGGGGTCTCCCCGGTTGCTGGGGGCTCTCCCTGATTTGAGGAGGGGTCTCCCCGGTTGTTGGGACTCCCTGATTTGAGGAGGGGTCTCCCCGGTTTTTGGGGGCTCTCTCTGATTTGAGGAGGGGTCTCCCCGCTTGCTGGGGGCTCTCCCTGATTTGAGGAGGGGTCTCCCCGATTGTTGGGGGCTCTCTCTGATTTGAGGAGGGGTCTCCCCGGTTGCTGGGGGCTCTCTCTGATTTGAGGAGGGGTCTCCCCGGTTTTTGGGGGCTCTCTCTGATTTGAGGAGGGGTCTCCCCGATTTTTGGGGGCTCTCCCTGATTTGAGGAGGGGTCTCTCCGGTTGCTGGGGGCTCTCTCTGATTTGAGGAGGGGTCTCTCCCCGGTTGTTGGGGGCTCTCCCTGATTTGAGGAGGGGTCTCCCCGGTTGCTGGGGGCTCTCTGTGATTTTGGGGGGGCTCTCTCTGATTTGAGGAGGGGTCTCTCCCCGATTGCTGGGGGCTCTCTCTTATTTGAGGAGGGGTCTCCCCGATTGTTGGGACTCCCTGATTTGAGGAGGGGTCTTCCCGGTTTCTGGGGGCTCTCCCTGATTTGAGGAGGGGTCTTCCCGGTTTCTGGGGGCTCTCTCTGATTTGAGGAGGGGTCTCTCCCCGATTTCTGGGGGCTCTCCCTGATTTGAGGAGGGGTCTCCCCGCTTGCTGGGGGCTCTCTCTGATTTTGGGGGGGCTCTCTCTGATTTGAGGAGGGGTCTCCCCGGTTGTTGGGGACTCTCCCTGATTTGAGGAGGGGTCTCCCCGATTTCTGGGGGCTCTCTCTGATTTGAGGAGGGGTCTCCCCGGTTTTGGGGGGGCTGTCCCTGATTTGAGGAGGGGTCTCTCCCCAGTTGTTGGCTCTCCCTGATTTGAGGAGGGGTCTCCCCGGTTGTTGGGACTCCCTGATTTGAGGAGGGGTCTCCCCGGTTGCTGGGGGCTCTCCCTGATTTGAGGAGGGGTCTCCCCGGTTGCTGGGGGCTCTCTCTGATTTGAGGAGGGGTCTCCCCGATTGTTGGGGACTCTCCCTGATTTGAGGAGGGGTCTCCCCGGTTGTTGGGACTCCCTGATTTGAGGAGGGGTCTCCCCGGTTTTTGGGGACTCTCCCTGATATGAGGAGGGGTCTCCCCGGTTTTTGGGGGGCTCTCCCTGATTTGAGGAGGGGTCTCCCCGGTTGCTGGGGGCTCTCTCTGATTTGAGGAGGGGTCTCTCCCCGGTTTTTGGGGGGCTCTCTCTGATTTGAGGAGGGGTCTCCCCGGTTGTTGGGGGCTCTCTCTGATTTGAGGAGGGGTCTCCCCGGTTGCTGGGGCCTCTCTCTGATTTTGGGGGTCCCCCCTGTGCCCCCCCAGGCCGAGGAGCCCGGGGTGGGCCCCAAGATCCCGCAGGCTCTGGAGAAGATCCTGCAGCTCAAGGAGAGCCGGCAGGAGGAGCTGGTGGGCGTGCCGGGGCTCTCGGGTGAGTGACCACAGTGTCACCCTGTGTCACCCAGTGTCACCCAGTGTCACATCAGTGTCACCCCAGTGTCACCTCAGTGTCACCCCTGTCGCACCTGTGTCACCCTGTGTCACCCCTGTGTCACCCCTGTGTCACCCAGTGTCACCCTGTGTCACCCCTGTCGCACCTGTGTCAGCCCTGTCACCCCTGTCACCTCAGTGTCACCCACAGCGTCACCCCTGTGTCACCCACAGTGTCACCGCTGTCGTACCTGTGTCACCCCTGTCACCCAGTGTCACCCCTGTGTCACCCTGTGTCATCTCTGTCACCTCTGTGTCACACCTGTGTCACCTCAATGTCACCTCAGTGCCACCCCTGTCGCACCTGTGTCACCCCTGTCACTCAGTGTCATCTCTGTGTCACCCAGTGTCACCCAGTGTCACCCAGTGTCACCCTGTGTCATCTCTGTGTCACCCCAGTGTCACCCAGTGTCACCCCTGTCACACCTGTGTCACCTCAGTGTCACCTCAGTGTCACCCCAGTGTCACCCCAGTGTCACCCCTGTGTCACCCCTGTGTCACCCAGTGTCACCTCAGTGTCACCGCTGTCGTACCTGTGTCACCCCTGTGTCACCCAGTGTCACCCAGTGTCACCCAGTGTCACCTCAGTGTCACCCCTGCCACCCAGTGTCAGCCACAGTGTCCCCTGCCACGCCCAGTGTCCCCAGTGCCACTTCAGTGTCACCAGTGTCACCCCTGTGTCACCCATAGTGCCACCCCTGTCACCCCTGTGTCACCCCTGTGTCACCCCTGTGTCACATCAGTGTCAGCTCAGTGTCACCCCTGTGTCACCCCAGTGTCACCCAGTGTCACCCCTGTCACCCCTGTGTCACCCGTCACCCAGTGTCACACCTGTGTCATCTCAGTGCCACCCCCCAGTGTCCCCAGTGCCACTTCAGTGTCACCCCAGTGTCACCCATAGTGCCACCCCCAGTGTCACCAGTGTCCCCTGACACCCCCGTCACCCACAGTGTCACCCCAGTGTCACCTCAGTGTCACCAGTGCCAGCTCAGTGTCCCCAGTGTCACCACAGTGTCACCCCAGTGTCCCCTGACACCCCCTGTGCCACTCCCAGTGTCTCCAGTGCCACCCTCACTGTCCCCTGCCACCCCCTGTGCTACCCACAGTGCCACCTTCAGCGTCCCCTGTGCCACCCTCAATGTCCCTCAGTCCCCACTGGATGCCCGACACCAGAGGTGGGGGTGACACCAAGGGTGGGGGTGACACCAAGGGTGGGGATGACACCAGAGGGAGGTGACACCCAAGGTGGGGGTGACACCAAGGGTGGGGGTGACACCAAAGGTGGGGGTGACATCAGAGGGAGGTGACACCCAAGGTGGGGGTGACACCAAGGGTGGGGGTGACACCAAAGGTGGGGGTGACATCAGAGGGAGGTGACACCCAAAGGTGGGGGTGACACCAAAGGTGGGGGTGACACCAGCGGGAGGTGACACCAAAGATGGGGGTGACACCAATGGTGGGGGTGACACCAAGGGTGGGGGTGACACCAAGGTGGGGGTGACACCCAGGCGGTGACAGCCCTGTCCCCTCGTGTCCCCCCAGCCGAGGACGAGATGGAGACGGAGCTCCGGGCGTCGGCGTCGGCCTCCGAGGCTGAGGAGGACACGGGGACGTCCAAGAAGGAGGTGACAGTGAGGGGACAATGGGACACAGCCACCCCCACCCAGATCTGGGGAGTGGGGGTCCCATGGGTGCCCCAAATTTCCCGGGGGGGGTCATGGGTGGGTTTGGGTGGCTCTGGGGTCACCTGTGTCACTGTGGTGTCACTGTTGTCACCTTGGTGGCCATGGGTGGGTTTGGGTGGCTCTGGGGTCACCCCAGTGTCCCTTTTCTGTCCCCTTACTGGGGGGTTCTGTCCCCTCTCGGTGCCACCCCAATGTCCCCATGTTGTCCCCACCAAGGGCAGGGAGTGTGGCTCACTCTGGGGTCACCTGTGTCACCTTCATGTCACCTTTGTCCCCTCTTGTGCCATCGTGTTGAGGGTCCCTCTTTGTTCCTCCAGTTAGAGGGACCTGTGCCACCTCCATGTCCCCTCACTGTCCCCTCCTGTCCCCCCAATAAGAGGCTCCTGTGCCACCTCCGTGTCCCCTCACTGTCCCTCTGTCCCCTCACTGTCCCTTTGTCCCCTCGCTGTCCCCTCACTGTCCCTCTGTCCCCTCACTGTCCCCTCACTGTCTCTCTGTCCCCTCACTGTCCCCTCACTGTCCCTCACTGTCCCCTCACTGTCCCCTCACTGTCCCCTTTGTCCCCTACTGTCCCTCTGTCCCCTCACTGTCCCCCTGTCCTCTCACTGTCCCCTCACTGTCCCTCTGTCCCCTCACTGTCCCTCTGTCCCTTTGCCCCCCCCAGCGGAACCGGAAGCGGCGGAACCGCAAGAAGAAGAAGCGGGGGAGGGGCGGGGCCCGCGAGGGGGCAGCAGCGCCCCTCCCCCCCCGGGGGGACCCCGAGCCCGGGCCCGAGGTGGAGATCGAGTACGTGAGCGAGGAGCCCGAGATCTACGACCCCAACTTCGTCTTCTTCAAGAGGATCTTCGAGGCCTTCAAGGTGGGGGGGTGGCACCTTTGGGTGCCAGGGGTCACCCCTGGGTGGGGAGGGGTCAGTGCTGGGTGGGGAGGGGTCAGTGCTGGGTGCCAGCGTCACCCCTGGGTGGGGAGGGGTCAGTGCTGGGTGGGAAGGGGTCAGTGCTGGGTGGGGAGGGGTCAGTGCTGGGTGAGGAGTGGTCAGTGCTGGGTCACTGCTGAGTGCCAGGGGTCACTCTTCGTGGGGAGGGGTCAGTGCTGGGTGCCATTGTCACCCCTGGGTCACTGCTGAGCACCAGGGGTCACCCCTGGGTGGGGAGGGGTCACTCCTGGGTGGGGAGGGGTCAGTGCTGGGTGAGGAGGGGTCACCCCTGGGTGGGGAGGGGTCAGTGCTGGGTGAGGAGGGGTCAGTGCTGGGTGCCATCGTCACCCTTGGGTCACTGCTGAGTGCCAGGGGTCACTCTTGGGTGTCACCCCTCTGCCTGACCCTGTCCCCTGGGTGCTTCTGACCTTTGTCCCCTGTCCCTGTTCCCTCTCCGTGTCCTCGTCCCTGTCCTTGTCCCCTGACCCTGATCCTGTCCCTGTGCCCTCACCCTGTCCTGGTCCCTGTGCCTGTCCCCTGCTGTCCCCTGTCCCCTGTTCTGTGTCTCTGTCCCCCGTCCTTGTCCCCCGGGTGCCCCTGACCCTGATCCCTGTCCCCTGGGTGTCCCTGTCCCCTGGGTGTCCCCGTCCCTGACCCGTGTCCCCTGGGCATCCCCATCCTTGTCCCTGTCCCCATCCCTATCCCCTGTCCCCATCCCTGTCCCTTGCCCCTGTCCCTTGTCCGTGTCCCCTCTCCCCTGTCCCCTATCCCTGTCCCTAACCCTGTCCCATGTCCCCTGTCCCTGTCTCCTGGGTGCCCCTCTCCCCTGTCCCTGTCCCCATCCCTGTCCCTTGTCCATGCCCTTGTCCCTTCACCCCATCCCTGTCCCCATTGCCTGTCCCCTGTCCCCATCTCTCTGCCCTGTCCTGTGTCCCCTGTCCCCATCCCTGTCCCCTGTCCATGCCCTTGTCCCTTCACCCTATCCCTGTCTCCTGACCCTATTTTCTGTCCCCTGTCCCCATTCTCTGTCCCCTGTCCCTGTCCCCATTCTCTGTCCCCTGTCCCTGTCCCCATCTCTCTGCCCTGTCCCGTGTCCCCTGTCCCCATCCCCGTCCCCTGTCCCCATCCCCTGTCCCATGTCCCCTGTCCCCATCTCTCTGCACTGTCCCCTGTCCCCATCCCCTGTCCCCATCTCTCTGCACTGTCCCCTGTCCCCATCCCCTGTCCCCATCTCTCTGCACTGTCCCCTGTCCCTGTCCCCATTCCTGTCCCTGTCCCCCCCAGCTGACGGACGAGGTGAAGAAGGACAAGGAGAAGGAGCCGGAGCGGGCGGAGCGGCCGGAGAGCGCGGGGGTGCCCCGGAAAAAGGGACCCGAGGATGGCACCAGGGTCAGCGACGGGGACAGCTCCGAGGACGAGCAGGTGACACTGGGGACACTGGGGACATTGGGGACACTGGGGACATTGGGGACACTGAGAACATTGGGGACCGGGACAGCTCCGAGGACGAGCAGGTGACACTGGGACACTGTGGGGACACTGGGGACAGGGGGACACTGGGGACACTGGGGACATTGGGGACAGGGGCAGCAACGGGGACAGCTCTGAGGACGAGCAGGTGACACTGGGACACTGTGGGGACACTGGGGACACTGGGGACATTGGGGACAGGGGGACATTGGGGACATTGGGGACATTGGGGACAGGGGGACAGTGGGGACATTGGGGACATTGGGGACATTGGGGACATGGGGGACACTGGGGACATTGGGGACAGGGGCAGCGATGGGGACAGCTCCGAGGACGAGCAGGTGACACTGGGGACAGGGGGACACTGGGGGACATTGGGGACATGGTGACACTGGGGACAGGGGGACATTGGGGACGGGGGGACATTGGGGACCGGGACAGCTCCGAGGACGAGCAGGTGACACTGGGACACTGTGGGGACACTGGAGACACTGGGGACAGGGGGACACTGGGGACATTGGGGGACATTGGGGACACTGGGGACAGGGGGACAGTGGGGACACTGGGGACATTGGGGACAGGGGCAGCGACGGGGACAGCTCTGAGGACGAGCAGGTGACACTGGGGACACGGGAACATTGGGGGACACTGGGGACATGGTGACACTGGGGACATTGGGGGACATTGGGGACAGGGGGACATTGGGGACACTGGGGACATTGGGGACAGGGGCAGCGACGGGGACAGCTCCGAGGACAAGCAGGTGACACTGGGGACACGGGGACACTGGGGACACGGGGACACTGGGGACACTGAGGACATTGGGGACACTGGGGACATTGGCGACATTGGGGGCAGGGGGACACTGGGGACATTGGGGACGGGGGGACATTGGGGACACGGGGACACTGGGAACATTGGGGGACAGTGGGGACATGGTGACACTGGGGACATTGGGGACATTGGGGACAGGGGCAGCGATGGGGACAGCTCTGAGGACGAGCAGGTGACACTTGGGACACGGGGACATTGGGGACAGGGGGACATTGGGGACACGGGGACATTGGGGACAGGGGGACACTGGGGACATTGGGGACAGCTCCAAGGATGAGCAGGTGACACTGGGGGCACGGGGACATGGAGATATAGGGACAATGATGGGATGAGCCAGTGGCACTGGGGACAGTGGGGTGACATTGAAGGTGACCGGAGGTGGCAACTGGAGCTGGTCCCGAGTTGGGGACAACACGGGGGTGTTTGGGGACACTGACTGGGGGTGGTGACAGCAGGGACTGGGAACGAGGGGACAGTGCCACCCTGCCGGTGTCACCTGAGCTGTCCCCACGTGTCCCCAGGAGAAGAAGCAGGAGGTCCCCAAGCTGTCCAAGAAGAAGCTGCGGCGCATGAACAGGTTCACGGTGGCCGAGCTGAAGCAGGTGACACTGGGGACACGGCCCTGTCCCCTCCCTGTGGCTGTGGGTGGCACTCAGAGCTGGGGACAGCCCTGAGGTGACACTGGGGACACGGCCCTGTCCCCTCCCTGTGGCTGTGGGTGGCACTCTGAGCTGGTGAGAGCCCTGAGGTGACACTGGGGACACGGCCCTGTCCCCTCCCTGTGGCTGTGGGTGGCACTCGGAGCTGGTGACAGCCCTGAGGTGGCACTTGGGGACACGGCCCTGTCCCCTCCCTGTGGCTGTGGGTGGCACTCGGAGCTGGGGACAGCCCTGAGGTGACACTGGGGACACGGCCCTGTCCCCTCCCCGTGGCTGTGGGTGGCACTCAGAGCTGGTGACAGCCCTGAGGTGACACTGGGGACACGGCCCTGTCCCCTCCCTGTGGCTGTGGGTGGCACTCGGAGCTGGGGACAGCCCTGAGGTGACACCTCCTGTCCCATTTGGGGACACCAGAGCCGCTCAATGTACCCTTTGTCACCTCCCTGGGGACACTGGTGCCACGCTGGGGTCACCGTGGGACCTCACTCTTGTCCTTGTCACCCCAGCAGGGCCACCCTGGTGTCCCACCCAGGGTCACTTTGATGTCCCCAGCACCGTTCTGGGGCTGTCCCTCCTCACTCTCCTTTGTCCCCTGATGTCCCTTTGCTGTCCCCTGATGTCCCCACTGTCCCCACAGCTGGTGGCCCATCCGGACATGGTGGAGATGCACGATGTGACCGTCCAGGGTCACTTTGTGTCCCACTGGGGCTGTTCCTGCTGACTGCCCTGATGTCCCTCTCTGTCCCCTGATGTCCCTTTGCTGTCCCCTGATGTCCCTTTGCTGTCCCCAGCTGGTGGCCCACCTTCATATGGTGGAGATGCACGATGTGACCACCCTGAGGTCACTTTGTGTCCCACAGTGTCACCCAGGGGCTGTCCTTGCTAACTCCCCTGCCATCCCCTGATGTCCCTCACTGTCCCCTGACGTCCCTTTGCTGTCCTCAGCTGGTGGCCCGTCCCGACATGGTGATGAACAGTGTGACCACCCTGAGATCACCTCAGTGTCACCTTTGGGCTGTCCCTGCTAACTCCCCTGATGTCCCTTTGGTGTCCCCAGCTGGTGGCCCACCTTCATATGGTGGAGATGCCCAGTGTGACCACCCAGAGGTCACTTTGTGTCCCACAGTGTCACCTTTGGGCTGTTCCTGCTAACTCCCCTGCCATCCCCTGATGTCCCTCACTGTCCCTTTGGTGTCCCCAGCTGGTGGCCCGCCCCGACATGGTGGAGATGCACAGTGTGACCACCCAGAGGTCACTTTGTGTCCCACAGTGTCACTCTGAGGCTCTCCCTGCTAACTCCCCTGATGTCCCTTCACTGTCCCCATTGTCCCCCCAGCTGGTGGCCCGTCGTAACGTGGTGGAGATGCACGGTGTGACCACCCTGAGGTCACCATAGTGTCACCCAGGGGCTCTCTCTGCTAACTCCCCTGCCATCCCCTGATGTCCCTTTGCTGTCCCCAACTGGTGGCCCACTTTCATATGGTGGAGATGGACAATGTCATCACCCAGAGGTCACTTTGTGTCCAACAGTGTCACCTTTGGGCTGTCCCTGCTAACTCCCCTGATGTCCCTTTGGTGTCCCCAGCTGGTGGCCCGCCCCGACGTGGTGGAGATGCACGGTGTGACCACCCTGAGGTCACCACAGTGTCACCTTTGGGCTGTCCCTGCTAACTCCCCTGCCATCCCCTGCTGTCCCTTTGCTGTCCCCATTGTCCCCCCAGCTGGTGGCCCGCCCCGACGTGGTGGAGATGCACGACGTCACCGCTCAGGACCCCAAGCTGCTGGTGCACCTCAAGGCCACGCGGAACTCGGTGCCGGTGCCGCGGCACTGGTGCTTCAAGAGGAAATACCTGCAGGGCAAGAGGGGCATCGAGAAACCGCCCTTCGAGCTGCCCGAGTTCATCAAGCGCACGGGAATCCAGGAGATGAGGGAGGCGCTGCAGGAGAAGGTGGGGACACCCTGGGGACATTGGGGACACCTTGGGGACATTGGGGACACCTCCAGGAATGGCTGTGGGGCAGCTGTGAGGGTGGGAGGGGGTTTGGGGAGGTTCTGGGGGCTCAGAGGGATCCAGGAGATGAGGGAGGTGCTCCAGGAGAAGGTGGGGACACCACGGGGACACCCTGGGGACACCTTTGCGGACACCTTGGGGACACCTTGGGGACACCTCCAGGAATGGCTGTGGGGCAGCTGTGAGGGTGGGAAGGGGATTTGGGGAGGTTCTGGGGGCTCAGAGGGATCCAGGAGATGAGGGAGGCTCTGCAGGAGAAGGTGGGGACACCCTGGGGACACCTTGGGGACACCCTGGGGACACCTTGGGGACATCTCCAGGAATGGCTGAGGGGCAGCTGTGAGGGTGGGATGGGATTTGGGGAGGGGTCTCAGGGGTTTGGGGATGTTCTTGGTGGTCACCAGATGAGGGAGGCGCTGCGGGAGAAGGTGGGGACACCGTGGGGACACTGTGGGGACATTGAGGAGAACTTGGAACATCTTGGGGACAGTTGTGAGGACAATTGTGAGGCAGCCAGGGAGATGGGGAGAGGGTTTGGGGAGGTTCTGAAGCTCACCGGCATCCAGGAGATGAGGGAGGCCCTGCAGGAGAAGGTGGGGACACCTTGGGGACACCCTGGGGACACCTTGGGGACACCTTGGGGACACCCTGGGGACACCTCCAGGAATGGCTGAGGGGCAGCTGTGAGGATGGGAGAGGGTTTGGGGAGGGGTCTCAGGGGTTTGGGGATGTTCTTGGTGGTCACCAGGAGATGAGGGAGGCCCTGCGGGAGAAGATGGGGACAGCCTGGGGACATTGGGGACACCTTGGGGACACCTTGGGGACATTGGGGACACCTCCAGGAATGCCTGAGCACCAGTTATGGGGCAGCTGTGAGGATGGGAGGGGATTTGGGGAGGTTCTGGGGGCTCAGAGGGATCCAGGAGATGCGGGAGGCGCTGCAGGAGAAGGTGGGGACACCTTGGGGACACCTTGGGGACAGCTTGGGGACACCTTCTGGAATGGCTGAGGGGCAGCTGTGAGGATGGGAGGGGGTTTGGGGAGGGGTCTTGGGGGTTTGGAGAGGTTCTTGGTGGTCAAAGGCATCCAGGAGATGAGGGAGGCGCTGCAGGAGAAGGTGGGGACACCTTGGGGACACCCTGGGGACACCTTGGGGACACCTCCAGGAATGGCTGAGGGGCAGCTGTGAGGGTGGGAGGGGGTTTGGGGAGGTTCTGGGGGCTCAGAGGGATCCAGGAGATGAGGGAGGTGCTCCAGGAGAAGGTGGGGACACCACGGGGACACCCTGGGGACACCTTTGCGGACACCTTGGGGACACCTTGGGGACACCTGGAATGGCTGAGGGGCAGCTGTGAGGGTGGGAAGGGGATTTGGGGAGGTTCTGGGGGCTCAGAGGGATCCAGGAGATGAGGGAGGCGCTGCAGGAGAAGGTGGGGACACCCTGGGGACACCTTGGGGACACCTTGGGGACACCCTGGGGACACCTTGGGGACACCTTCTGGAATGGCTGAGGGGCAGCTGTGAGGGTGGGAGGGAGTTTGGGGAGGGGTCTTGGGGGTTTGGAGAAGTTCTAGGTGGTCAAAGGCATCCAGGAGATGAGGGAGGCCCTGCAGGAGAAGGTGGGGACACCTTGAGGACATCCTGGTTGGATTTGGGGACATCCTGGTTGGATTTGGGGACATCCTGGTTGGATTTTGGAAGTTTTGGGACATCCTGGTTGGATTTGGGGACATCTTGGGTTGGGTTTTGTGACTTTGGGGACATCCTGGTTGGATGTGGGGAAACCCTGGTTGGATTTTGGAAGTTTTGAGACATCCTGGTGGGATTTTTGGGGACATCCTTGTTAGATTTTTGGGGACATCCTGATTGGGTGTTGGAGGTCTGGGACACCCTGGTTGGATCTGTGACCATCGTGGTGTCCCCTGCCTGTCCCCAGGAGGAGCAGAAGACCATGAAGTCCAAGATGAGGGAGAAGGTGCGGCCCAAGATGGGCAAGATCGACATCGACTACCAGAAACTGCACGACGCCTTCTTCAAGTGGCAGACCAAGCCCAAGCTGACCATCCACGGGGACCTCTACTACGAGGTGGGGACACCTGGGGACATCCTGGTTGGACATTTGGGGTTTGGAGATGTCCTGGTTGGATTTTTGGGGGTTTGGGGACACCTGGGGGGACATTTGGGGACATCCAGGTTGGACATTTGGGGCTTTGGAGATGTCCTGGTTGGATTTTTGGGGGTTTGGGGACACCTGGGGGGACATTTGGGGACATCCAGGTTGGACATTTGGGGCTTTGGAGATGTCCTGCTTGAAGATTTGGGGGTTTGGGGACATCCTGGTTGGACATTTTGGGGTTTGGGGACACCTGGGGGGACATTTTGGACATTTGGAGATGTCCTGGTTGGAGTTTTGGGGGTTTGGGGACACCTGGGGGGACATTTGGGGACATCCTGGTTGGACATTTTGGGGTTTGGAGATGTCCTGCTTGAAGTTTTGGGGGTTTGGGGACATCCTGGTTGGACGTTTTGGGGTTTGGGGACATCCTGGTTGGATATCTGGGGCTTTGGAGATGTCCTGGTTGGAGTTTTGGGGACATCCTGGTTGGACATTTTGGGGTTTGGAGATGTCCTGGTTGGATTTTTGGACATTTGGTGATGTCCTGGTTGGAGTTTTGGGGACATCCTGGTTGGACATCTGGGGTTTTGGAGATGTCCTGGTTGGACATTTGGGGCTTTGGAGATGTCCTGCTTGAAGTTTTGGGGGTTTGGGGACATCCTGGTTGGACATTTTGGGGTTTGGAGATGTCCTGGTTGGACTTTTGGACATTTGGAGATGTCCTGGTTGGACTTTTGGGGGTTTTGGGACACCTGGGGGGACATTTGGGGACATCCTGGTTGGACATTTTGGGGTTTGGGGACACCTGGGGGGACATTTTGGACATTTGGAGATGTCCTGGTTGGAGTTTTGGGGGTTTGGGGACACCTGGGGGGACATTTGGGGACATCCTGGTTGGATTTTTGGACATTTGAGGATGTCCTGGTTGGAGTTTTGGGGCTTTGGGGACATCCTGGTTGAAGATTTGGGGGTTTGGGGACATCCTGGTTGGACATTTTGGGGTTTGGAGATGTCCTGGTTGGAGTTTTGGACATTTGGAGATGTCCTGGTTGGAGTTTTGGGGACATCTGGGGGGACATTTGGGGACATCCTGGTTGGACATTTGGGGCTTTGGAGATGACCTGCTTGAAGATTTGGGGGTTTGGGGACATCCTGGTTGGACATTTTGGGGTTTGGAGATGTCCTGGTTGGACTTTTGGGGACATCTGGGGGGACATTTGGGGACATCCTGGTTGGAGTTTTGGGGCTTTGGGGACACCTGGTTGGACATTTTGGGGTTTGGGGACACCTGGTTGGACATTTTGGGGTTTGGAGATGTCCTGGTTGGATTTTTGGACATTTGGAGATGTCCTGGTTGGAGTTTTGGGGACATCCTGGTTGGACGTTTTGGGGTTTGGAGATGTCCTGGTTGGATTTTTGGACATTTGGAGATGTCCTGGTTGGACTTTTGGGGGTTTGGGGACACCTGGTTGGACATTTGGAGCTTTAGGGTTGTCCTGGGGGACATTTTGGGACATCTTGGTTGGATTTTGGAGGTTTTAGGACATCCTGGTTGAACATTTTGGGGTCTGGAGATGTCCTGGTTGGAATTTGGGGACATCCTGGTTGGATTTTGTGACTTTGGGGACATCCTGGTTGGGTTTTGGGGACATCCTGGTTGGATTTTTGGGGGTTTGGGGACACCTGGGGGGACATTTTGGGGTTTGGGGACATCCTGGGGGTGGCATTGGTGGCTTTTGGGACATCCCTGTGGGATTTGGGGGCTCTGGTCGGGTTTTTGGGGGGTCACCAGCGCGGTGTCCCCTCGGTGTCCCCAGGGGAAGGAGTTCGAGACGCGGCTCAAGGAGAAGAAGCCGGGAGACCTCTCGGACGAGCTGAGGATCGCGCTGGGCATGCCCGTGGGGCCGGTGAGGGCACCCCAAAACCGCCTAAAATCACCCCAAAAATATACCAAAATCATCCCAAATCCCTGGGCATGCCCGTGGGGCCGGTATGGAAACCCCAAAAACACCTAAAATCACCCCAAATCCCAAATCCATCCCAAATCCCTGGGCATGCCCGTGGGGCCGGTATGGAAACCCCAAAAACATCCCAAAATTACCCCAAAAACATCCCAAAACCACCCTAAAAACACCCTAAAATCCATCCCAAAACCATCCCAAACCCCAAATCCCTGGGCATGCCCGTGGGGCCGGTATGGAAACCCCAAAAGTGCCTAAAATCACCCCAAAAACATCCCAAAAACACCCTAAAAACCATCCCAAATCCCTGAGCATGCCCGTGGGGCCGGTGAGGGCACCCCAAAACCGCCCCAAAATCACCCCAAAAACATCCCAAAATCACCTGAAAATCCACCCAAACCCCAAATCCACCCCAAATCTACCCAAACCCCTGAAACGCTCCAAATCCACCCCAGACCCCAAATCTGGGGCAGATTTGGGTTTTTTTTATGGGGTCCTGGGGTGGATTTGGGGTTCCTGGGGTGGATTTGGGGTTTTTGGGGGGTCCTGGGTTGGATTTTGGGTTTTTTTTGGGGGTCCCGGGGGTGTTTTAGGGTCGCTGACCCCCCCCACCAGGAATGTTCCATGTTACTCCCCCCCCAATCCCTGCTGCGATTTCAGGATTTTGGGGCAGATTTGGGGTTCCTGGGGTGGATTTGGGGTTCCTGGGGTGGATTTGGGGGTTCCTGGGGGTCCTGGGTGGGATTTTGGGGTTTTTTTGGGGTCCCAGGGGTGTTTTAGGGTCACTGACCCCCCCCCCCAGGAATGTTCCATGTCCTTCTTTTGCTCCCCCTCCCCCCCAAATCCCTGCTGTGATTTTGGGATTTTGGGGCAGATTTGGGGTTCCTGGGGTGGATTTGGGGTTCCTGGGGTGGATTTGGGGTTCCTGGGGTGGATTTGGGGGTTCCTGGGGGTCCTGGGTGGGATTTTGGGGTTTTTTTTGGGGTCCTGGGGGTGTTTTAGGGTCACTGACCCCCCCCCCCCCCGGAATGTTCCATGTCCTTCTTTTGCTCCCCCTGCCCCCCAAATCCCTGCTGTGATTTCGGGGTCCTGGGGTGGATTTGGGGTTCCTGGGGTGGATTTGGGGTTCCTGGGGTGGATTTGGGGTTTTTGGGGGTCCTGGGTGAGATTTTGGGGGTTTTTTTGGGGGTCCCGGGGGTGTTTTAGGGTCACTGACCCCCCCCGCCCAGGAATGTTCCATGTCCTTCTTTTGCTCCCCCCCCCCCCCCAATCCCTGCTGCGATTTTGGGATTTTGGGGCAGATTTGGGGTTCCTGGGGCAAATTTGGGGTTCCTGGGGTGGATTTGGGGTTTGGGGGGTCCTGGGTGGGATTTTGGGTTTTTTTTGGGGGTCCTGGGGGTGTTTTAGGGTCACTGACCCCCCCCCCCAGGAATGTTCCATGTCCTTCTTTTGCTCCCCCTGCCCCCCAAATCCCTGCTGTGATTTCAGGGTTTTGGGGCAGATTTGGGGTTCCTGGGGCAGATTTGGGGTTCCTGGGATGGATTTGGGGTTTTGGGGGTCCTGGGTGGGATTTTGGGGTGTTTTTGGGGTCCCTGACCCCCCCTGTGCCCCCCAGAACGCGCACAAGGTGCCCCCCCCGTGGCTGATCGCCATGCAGCGCTATGGGCCCCCCCCCTCGTACCCCAACCTCAAAATCCCGGGGCTCAACTCCCCCATCCCCGAGGTGAGTGCAGGGTTTGGGGGGATTTTATGGGATTTGGGGTTTTTATGGGGTTTTTATGGGGTTTGGGGGGAAATTTGGGGGTTTTTGGGGGGATTTGGGGTGGTTTTGGGGTGTTTTTGGGGTGCGGGGTGGGGGTGTTTGGGTGTTTTTAGGAGGGGATTTGGGGTGGTTTGGGGGGATCTTGTGGGATTTGGGGTTTTTATGGGGTTTGGGGGAAAATTTGGGGGGTTTTGAGGGGATTTGAGGTGGTTTTGGGGTGGTTTTGGGGTGCAGGGTGGGGGTGTTTGGGTGTTTTTAGGAGGGGGTTTGGGGCTTTTGTAGGGTTTTTGGGTGGAAATTTGGGGTTTTGGGGGGGGATTTTATGGGGTTTGGGGTTTTTATGGGGTTTTTGAGGGGGTTTGAGGTGGTTTTGGGGTGTTTTTGGGGTGCGGGGTGGGGGTGTTTGGGTGTTTTTAGGAGGGGGTTTGGGGTGGTTTGGGGTTTTTTAGGGTTTTTGGGGGGTTGGGGGGGAATTTTGGGGGGAAATTTTGAGGGGATTTGGGGTGGTTTTGAGAGAGATTTGAGGTTTTTTTGGGGTGCGGGGTGGGGGTGTTTGGGTGTTTTTAGGAGGGGATTTGGGGTGGTTTGGGGATGTTTGGGGTTTTTATGGGGTTTTTGGGGGGTTGGGGGTTTTGGGGGGAAATTGTGGGGGGATTTGGGGTTTTTGGGGGGTGATTTGAGGTGGTTTTGGGTTTTTTTTGGGGTGCAGGGTGGGGGTGTTCGGGTGTATTTAGGAGGGGATTTAGGGTGTTTTTGGAGTTTTTAGGAGGGGTTTTGGCGTTTTTTGGGAGGATTTTGGGGCTCTCAGGATGATGTTGGGGTGCTCAGGATAATTTTGGGGTGTCAGGATAATTTTGGGGTGCACAGGCTGGTTTCGGGGTGCTCAGGATGGTTTTGGGGTGCTCAGGATGACTTTGGGGTGTCAGGATGATTTTGGGGGTGCTCAGGCTGATTTTAGGAGTGGGTTAATGAATATTTTGGGGTGCTCAGTATAATTTCGGGGTGTCAGTATGATTTTGGGGTGCTCAGGCTGATTTCGGGGTGCTCAGGATAATTTTGGGGTGCTCAGGATAATTTTGGGGTGCTCAGGCTGATGTTAGGGTGCTCAGGCTGGTGTTGGGGTGCACAGGATAATTTCGGGGTGCACAGGCTGATGTTGGGGTGCTCAGAATAATTTTGGGGTGCACAGGATGATTTTGGAGTGCTCAGGCTGACTTTGGGGTGTCAGGATAACTTTGGGGTGCTCAGGATAATTTAGGGGTGGGTTAATGAATATTTTGGGGTGCTCAGGATAATTTTGGGGTGCTCAGGCTGATTTTGGGGGTGCATTAATGAATATTTCGGGGTGTCAGTATAATTTTGGGGTGTCAGGATAATTTTGGGGTGTCAGGCTGATTTCGGGGTGTCAGTATAATTTCGGGGTGCTCAGGCTAGTTTTGGGGTGTCAGTAATTTCGGGGTGCATTTCAGGGCTGCTCGTTCGGGTACCACGCCAGGGGCTGGGGGGAGCTCAGGGGTGTCAGGATAACTTTGGGGTGCACAGGCTGATTTTGGGGTGCTCAGGCTGATTTTGGGGGTGCATTAATGAATATTTCGGGGTGCTCAGGCTGATTTCGGGGTGTCAGTATATTTTCGGGGTGTCAGTATAATTTCGGGGTGCACAGGATAATTTCGGGGTGTCAGTATGATTTCGGGGTACTCAGGCTGATTTCAGGGTGTCAGGCTGATTTCGGGGTGCTCGGGCTGATTTCGGGGTGCTCAGTATAATTTCGGGGTGCTCAGGCTGATTTTGGGGGTGCATTAATGAATATTTTGGGGTGTCAGGATGGTTTAGAGGTGCATTAATGAATATTTTGGGGTGCTCAGGCTGGTTTTTGGGTGCGTTTCAGGGCTGCTCGTTCGGGTACCACGCCGGGGGCTGGGGGAAGCCCAGGGGTGCACAGGCTGATTTTGGGGTGCTCAGGCTGATTTTGGGGTGGGTTAATGAATATTTTGGGGTGCACAGGATAATTTTGGGGGGGTTACGAATATTTAGTGATGCTCAGGCTGGTTTTGGGGTGCTCAGAATAATTTTGGGGTGCTCAGGATAATTTTGGGGTGCTCAGGCTGATTTTGGGGATGCATTAATGAATATTTCGGGGTGTCAGTGTAATTTCGGGGTGCTCAGTATGGTTTTTGGGTGCGTTTCAGGGCTGCTCGTTCGGGTACCACGCCGGGGGCTGGGGGAAGCCCAGGGGTGCACAGGCTGATTTTGGGGTGCTCAGGCTGATTTTGGGGGTGCATTAATGAATATTTCGGGGTGCTCAGGCTGGTTTTTGGGTGCATTTCAGGGCTGCTCGTTCGGGTACCACGCCGGGGGCTGGGGGAAGCCGCCCGTGGACGAGACGGGGAAGCCGCTGTACGGGGACGTGTTCGGGACCAACGCGGCCGAGTTCCAGGTGAGGGCACCCCAAAATCCCTCTGAACCCCACCAAATCCTCCCCTGGGACCCCCCAAATCCCTGTGGGACCCCCCAAAATCCCAGAGTGACCCCTCCAGGCCCCTTCAGATTCGGGGTCTCCATAACCCCAAACCCAAATCCCCTTTCTGAACATCAAAAATCCCAAAAAAAAACCCCCAAAAAACCCCAAAAATCCCTGAAAAAACACCCAGAAATCCCCGAAAAAAACCCCAAAAACCCCAAAAAAACCCCAAAATGCCCTGACAAAAAAACCCCAAAAATTCCCGAAAAAAAAAACCCAAAAAATCCCTGAAAAAAACCCAAAAATCCCACTGGGACCCCCCAAAAATCCCAGAGTGACCCCTCCAGGCCCCCCAAATTTGGGGTCTCCATAACCCCAAACCCAAATCCCCTTTCCGTGCATCAAAAATCCCTAAAAAAAACCCAAAAAACCCCAAATTCTCCCCAAAATCCCCCTGGGACCCCCCAAATCCCAGAGTGACCCCTCTGGTCCCCCCAAGTTTGAGATCTCCATAATCCCACACCCAAATCCGCTTTCCATGCATCAAAAAAACCCAAAAAAAACCCCAAAAAATCCCGGAAAAAAACCCCAAAAATCCCCAAAAAAACCCCCAGAAATCCCTGAAAAAAACCCCAAAAATCCCCAAAAATCCCCCAAAAACCCCAAAAAATCCCTGAAAAAAAACCCCAAAAATCCCCCTGGGACCCCCCAAAATCCCACAGTGACCCCTCTGGTCCCCCCAAGTTTGAGGTCTCCATAATCCCACACCCAAATCCCCTTTCCGTGCATCAAAGAAACCCCAAAAAAACCCCCAAAAATTCCCCCAAAAATCCCCGAAAAAAACCCCAAAAATCCCTGAAAAAACCCCAAAAATCCCAAAAAAAACCCCAAAAATCCCCCCAAAAAACCCCAAAAATCCCTGAAAAAACCTCAAAAATCCCTGGAAAAAAAACCCCAACAATCCCGAAAAAAACCCCCAAAATCCCTGAAAAAAAACCCAAAAATCCCTGAAAAAAACCCCAAAAAATCCCCAAAAAACCAAAAAAATCCCTGAAAAAAACCCCAAAAATCCCTGAAAAAAAGCCAAAAATCCCTGAAAAAACCCCCAAAAATCCCTGAAAAAAACCCAAAAATTCCTGAAAAAAACCCCCAAAAATCCCCAAAAAACCCAAAAAATCCCTGAAAAAAACCCCAAAAATCCCTGAAAAAAAGCCAAAAAATCCCTGAAAAAAACCCCAAATTCTCCCCAAAATCCCCCTGGGACCCCCCAAAAATCCCCATGAGATCCCTCTGGTCCCCCCAAATTTGAGGTCTCCATAATCCCACACCCAAATCCCCTTTCCTTGCATCAAAAAAAACCCCAAAAATCCCCCAAAAAACCCCAAAAATCCCCGAAAAAAACCCCAAAAACCCCAAATTCTCCCCAAAATCCCCCTGGGACCCCCCAAAAACCCCGGGGACCCCCCAAATCCGGCTCTGACCCCCCAAACCCCGCAGACCAAGGAGGAGGAGGAGGAGATCGACCGCACGCCCTGGGGGGAGCTGGAGCCCTCGGACGAGGAATCCTCGGAGGAGGAGGAGGAGGAGGAGAGCGATGAAGAGAAACCCGACGAGACCGGGTTCATCACCCCTGCCGACAGGTGGGCACCCCGAAACTCACAGGGCACCCCGAAAACTCACAGGGCACCCCAAAAACAGCGGGGACACCCCAAAAATCCTCCCAGGTGTCCCCTAAATTCCCCTAGAAAGGAGCGAGAAATTTGGGGTGAGCAGTGGGGTTCACAACCCCAAAAATTCGGGGGTGCCCCAAGAAAATTCACAGGGAACCCCAAGAACTCAGGGGCACCTCAAAAAATTTACATGGCACCCCAAAAATTCAGGGGAACCCCAAAATTCCCACAGAAAGGAGCGAGAAATTTGGGGTTCGCCCCTTCATGGACACGCCCAAAAATTTGGGGGTGCCCCAAAAAATTCACAGGAAACCCTAAAAAATTCATAGAGTACCCCAAGAATTCAGGTGTACCCCAAAAAATCAAGGGAACCCAAAAAATCTCCCAGGTGTCCCCAAAATGCCCCCAGAAAGGAGCGAGAAATTTGGGGTGAGCAGTGGGGTTCACAACCCCAAAAATTTGGGGGTGCCCCAAGAAAATTCACAGGGAACCCCAAGAACTCAGAGGAACCCCAAAAATTTTACATGGCACCCCAAAATTTCAGGGGAACCCTAAAAAAAATCTCCCAAGTGTCACATAAACCCCATAAAATTCCGCCAGAAAGGAGCGAGAAATTTGGGGTTCACCCCTTCAGGGGCACCCCAAAAATTCAGGGGAACCCCAAAAAAATCTCCCGGGTGTCACATAAACCCCATAAAATTCCCCCAGAAAGGAGAGAGAAATTTGGGGTTCACCCCTTCATGGACACCCCAAAAATTCGGGGGTGCCCCAAAAAATTCACAGGGAACGCCAAGAACTCAGGGGCACCCCAAAAAATTCACATGGCACCCCAAAAATTCAGAGGAACCCCAAAAATCCTCTCAGGTGTCCCCAAAATTTTCCCAGAAAGGAGCGAGAAATTTGGGGTTCATCCCCCCCATGGACACCCCCAAAAATTCGGGGGTGCCCCAAAAAATTCACAGGAAACCCTAAAAACCTCATAGAGTACCCCAAGAATTCAGGTGCACCCCAAAAAATTCAGAGGAACCCCAAAAAAATCTCCCAGGTGTCCCCAAAATTTCCCCATAAAAGAGAGAGAAATTTGGGGTTCACCCCTTCATGGACACCCCAAAAAAATTCGGGGGTGCCCCAAAAAATTCACAGGGAACCCTAAAAAATTCATAGAGTACCCCAAGAATTCAGGGGGACCCCAAAAATTCAAGGGAACCCCAAAAAATTTTCCAGGTGTCCCCAAAATTCCCCCAGAAAGGAGTGAGAAATTTGGGGTTCACCCCTTCATGGACACCCCCAAAAATTCGGGGGTGCCCCAAAAAATTCACAGGGAACCCCAAGAACTCAGAGGCACCCCAAAAATTCAGAGGAACCCCAAAAAAAATCCCCCAGGTGTCGCCTAAACCCCATAAAATTCCCCCAGAAAGGAGCAAGAAATTTTGGGTGAGAAATGGGGGTTCACCCTCCCATGGACACCCCCAAAAATTTGGGGGTGCCCCAAAAAATTCACAGGGAACCCTAAAAAACTCACAGAGTACCCCAAGATTTCAGGTGTACCCCAAAAAATCCCCCAGGTGTCCCCAAAATTCCCCCAGAAAGGAGCGAAAAATTTGGGGTGAGCAGTGGGGTTCACAACCCCAAAAATTCGGGGATGCCCCAAAAAATTCATAGGGAACCCCAAGAACTCAGAGGCACCCCAAAAATTCAGGGGAACCCCAAAAAATTTTCCAGGTGTCCTTAAAATTCCCCCATAAAAGAGCGAGAAATTTGGGGTTCACCCCCCCATAGACACCCCCAAAAAATTTGGGGGAGCCCCAAAAAATTCACAGGAAACCCTAAAAAACTCATAGAGTACCCCAAGAATTCAGGGGGACCCCAAAAAATCAAGGGAACCCCAAAAATCCTCCCAGGGGTCCCCAAAATTCCCCCAGAAAGGAGCGAGAAATTTGGGGTGAGCAGTGGGGTTCACAACCCCAAAAATTCAGGGGTGCCCCAAAAAATTCACAAGGAACCCCAAGAACTCAGGGGCACCCCAAAAAATTCACATGGCACCCCAAAAATTCAGGGGAACCCCAAAAAAATTTCCCAGCTATCCCCAAAATCCCCCCAGAAAGGAGTGAGAAATTTGGGGTTCACCCCTTCATGGACACCCCCAAAAATTTGGGGGTGCCCCAAAAAATTCACAGGGAACCCTAAAAAATTCATAGAGTACCCCAAGAATTCAGGTGTACCCCAAAAAATCTCCCAGGTGTCCCCAAAATTCTCCCCAGAAAGGAGCGAGAAATTTGGGGTTCACCCATTCATGGACACCCCCAAAAATTTGGGGGTGCCCCAAAAAAATTCACAGGGAACGCCAAGAACCCAGGGGCACCCCAAAAAATTCAGAGGAACCCCAAAAATTCAGGGGAACCCCAAAAAAATCTCCCATGTGTCCCCAAAATTCCCCCAGAAAGGAGCGAGAAATTTGGGGTGAGCAGTGGGGTTCATTCCCCCCCATGGACACCCCCAAAAAATTTGGGGGTGCCCCAAAAAATTCACATGGCACCCCAAAAACAGCGGGGGCACCCCAGAAACCCTCCCAGGGGTCCCCAAAATTCCCCCAGAAAGGAACGAGAAATTTGGGGTTCACCCCCCATGGACACCCCAAAAATTCGGGGGTGCTCCAAAAATATCAGGAACATTGATTGGGGACCCAAAAATGAACCCCAAATCCCCAATAAAGAGGAATCCTGTGGGGTTTTCTATGGGGTGGGGAATGGGGTCGGTTCATCCCCTCTAAAACAAACTGGGGGCACCCCAAAAATTCAGGGGGACCCCAAAAACTGATTGGGACCCCCTGAACCCCCAAAATCCCCCCATAAAAATGAATCCTGTGGGGTTTTCTATGGGATTGGGAATGGGGTTCATTGTTCTCTGGGGCAAATTGAGGGGACCCCAAGAATTCAGGGGGACCCCAAAAACTCGAGGGGACCCCAAAAACTCGGGGGGACCCACCAAGGACCCCCACACCTCCCTGAACCCCCAAAATTCCCCCATAAAGGCGAACCCTGTGGGGTTTTTATGGGGTGGGGAATGGGGTCGGTTCATCCCCTCTGAAACAAACTGGGGGCACCCCAAAAATTCAGGGGGACCCCAAAACACCCAGGGGCACCCCAAGAACTCAGGGGCACCCCAAAAACTGATTGGGACCCCCTGAACCCCCCCAAATCCCCCATAAAAATGAATCCTGTGGGGTTTTCTATGGGATTGGGAATGGGGTCAGTTCATCGTCACTGAAACAAACTGGGGGCACCCCAAAAATTCAGGGGGGCCCCAAAAACTGATTGGGACCCCCTGAACCCCCCCAAATCCCCCCATAAAAATGAATCCTGTGGGGTTTTCTGTGGGATTGGGAATGGGGTTCATCGTTCTCTGGGGCAAATTGGGGGGACCCCAAGAATTCAGGGGGACCCCAAAAACTCGGGGGGACCCACCAAGGACCCCCACACCTCCCTGAACCCCCAAATTCCCCCATAAAAATGAATCCTGTGGGGTTTTCTGTGGGTTCCTCCCCTTTGAGCCAATCTCGGGGTTTCACCCCACAACTTTGGGGGCGCCCCCGGGTTTTTGGGGTGCCCCTGACCCCCCATTTCCCCCCAGTGGGTTGATCACCCCCGGGGGCTTCTCCTCGGTGCCGGCCGGGATGGAGACCCCCGAGCTGATCGAGCTGCGCAAGAAGAAAATCGAGGAGGCCATGGACGGGTGAGGGGGTCTGGGGGATTTGGGGGGATTTTTTGGGGATTTTGGGTTTTTTGGGGGATTTTTGGGCTCTCTTGGGCTCTTTTGGGGGGGTTTTGGGGGGGATTTTGGGGTTTTTGGGGGTTTATTTTGGGTTTTTTGAGGGGATTTTGGGGTTTTTTGGAGCAGATTTTGGGGGTGTTTGGAGGGAATTTGGGGTTTTGGGGGGAGATATTGGGGGGATTTTGGGTTTTTTTTGAGGGGATTCTGGGGTTTTTTGGGGGGATTTTTGGGGGATTTTGGGGTTTTTTGGGGAGGATTTTGGGGTTTTGGGGGGAATTTTGGGGTTTTTTCGGGGGGTTTTTTTGGGGTTTTTTGAGGGGATTTGGGGGGGATTTTGGGGTTTTTTGGGGGGTTTTGGAGTGGTTTTTGGGGGTGTTTTGGGGGGAATTTTGGGGTTTTTTGGGGGTGTTTGGAGGGAATGTGGGGTTTTTTGGGGAGAATTTGGGATTTTTTGGGGGGATTTTGGGGGGGTTTTTTGGGGTTTTTTGAGGGGATTTTGGGTTTTTTTGGGGGATTTTGGAGCGGTTTTTGGGGGTGTTTGGAGGGAATGTGGGGTTTTTTGGAGAGAATTTGGGTTGTTTTGGGGGATTTTGGGGTTTTTGGGGATTTTGGGTTTTTTGGGGAGGATTTTGGGTTTTTTGGGGGGGGTTTGGGGGAATTTTGGGGTTTTTTGGGGTTTTTTTTGAGGGGATTTTGAGGGGATTTTGGGGTTTTTTGGGGAGTTTTGGAGCGGTTTTTGGGGGTGTTTGGAGGGAATGTGGGGTTTTTGGGGGAGAATTTGGATTTTTTGGGGGGATTTTGGGGGGATTTGGGTTTTTTGGGGGCAGTTTGGGATTTTGTTTGGGGATTTTGGGTTTTTGGGTTTTTTGGGGGGACTTTGGGGGGATTTGGGTTTTTTTGGGAGGATTTTGGGGTTTTTGGTGGGATTTTGGGTTTTTTGGGGGGTTTGGGAGGTTTTTGGGGTGGGGTTGGGGAGGTTTTGGGGGGATTGAAGGAATGTTGGGGGATTTTTGGAGGAATTTTGGGATTTTGCAGAGGTTTTTTTAAGGGAGTTGGAGGTATTTTGGGGGGATTTTGGAGAAGTTTTGGGGGGTGTTTGGAGGGATTTTGGGTGAGTTTGGGGAGGTTTTGGGGTTTTGGAGAGATTTTTTGGGGTGTTTGGAGTCATTTTGTGGAGGTTGATGGGGGTTATGGAGAGGTTTTTGGGGGGCTTGGGGGATTTTAGGGGTCTCAGGGAAGTTTGGGGTTCAGGGATTTGTTTGGGGGGCTCAGGGGGCTTGGGGAGTTTGGGGTTCAGGGGGAATTTTTATGGGGCCAGGGATTTTTGGGGTTTTGGGGAAATTTCTGGGGGTTTGGGGAGGTTTTGGGGGGCCCAAGGGGGTCTGGGGGAATTTGGGGTTCAGGGGGAATTTGAGGTTCAGGGCCTTTTGGGGGAATTTTTGAGGGGTTTGGGGTTTTGGGAGGTTTTTGGGGGGGTCTGGGGGGGTTTTGGGGTGATCAGGAGCCCCCCCACCCAAACAGGAGCGAGACCCCCCAGCTGTTCACGGTGGTCCCCGAGAAGCGAACGGCGACCGTGGCACGGCCATGATGGGCTCCACGCACATCTACGACATGTCTGCGGTGAGACCCCAAAAACACCAAAAACACCCCAAAAACACCCCAAAAAACAGCCCCCTAAAACCCCCTACCCACATCTATGACATGTCTGCGGTGAGACCCCAAAACAGCCCCAAAAACACCCCAAAAACACCCAAAAAATCACCCCAAAACATCCCCACGCACATCTACGACATGTCTGCGGTGAGACCCCAAAAACAGCCTAAAAACACCCCAAAAACACCCCAAAAAACACCCCAAAAAACATCCCAAAATATCTCCACGCACATCTACGACATGTCTGCGGTGAGACCCAAAACAGCCCAGAATCACCCCAAAAACAGCCCCAAAAACACCCAAAAAATCACCCCAAAACAGCCCCACACACATCTACGACATGTCTGCGGTGAGACCCCAAAAACACCAAAAATCACCCCAAAATTCACCCCAAAAACACCCCCAAAATATCCCCACGCACATCTACGACATGTCTGCGGTGAGACCCCAAAACAGCCAAAAACACCCCAAAAACACCCCACAAAACACACAAAAAACCCCCCAAAACATCCCACACACATCTACGACATGTCTGCGGTGAGACCCCAAAAAACACCAAAAAACACCCCAAAAACAGCCCTGGGACCTCAAAAATCACAGGATTGGTGTCACCCATGTCCCCAATGTCCCCCCAGGTGATGGGCAGGAAGGGCCCTGTCCCCGAGGCACAGGAGGTGACAATGACAATGTTCCCAGTGTCCCCAATGTCCCCAAATGTCCCCAGTGTCCCCAATGTCCCCAATGTCCCCACTGTCCCCAATGTCCCCATGTCCCCAATGTCCCCATTATCCCCAATGTCCCCAATGTCCCCAATGTCCCATGTCCCCACAGGTGATGGGCCGCAAGGGCCCTGTCCCCGAGGCGCAGGGCGTGGAGGTGCGCTGTCCCTGAGGCACAGAGGGTGACAGTGACAGTGTCCCCATGTCCCCACAGGTGATGGGCAGGAAGGGCCCTGTCCCCGAGGCGCAGGGCGTGGAGGTGGCGCTGTCCCCAGTGTCCCCAATGTCCCCAATGTCCCCATGTCCCCACAGGTGATGGGCAGGAAGGGCCCTGTCCCCGAGGCGCTGAGGGTGACAGTGACAGTGTCCCCAATGTCCCCATGACAGGTGATGGGCCTCAAGGGCCCGGTGACAGAGGCACAGGAGGTGACAGTGACAGTGTCCCCAGTGTCCCCAATGTCCCCAGTGTCCCCAACATCCCCATGTGTCCCCCCAGGTGATGGGCAGGAAGGGCCCTGTCCCCGAGGCGCTGAGGGTGACAGTGACACTGTCCCCAGTGTCCCCAATGTCCCCAATGTCCCCAGTGTCCCCAATGTCCCCAATGTCCCCCCACAGGTGATGGGCAGGAAGGGCCCTGTCCCCGAGGCACAGAGGGTGACAGTGACACTGTCCCCACTGTCCCCAATGTCCCCACAGGTGATGGGCCGCAAGGGCCCTGTCCCCGAGGCGCAGGGCGTGGAGGTGGCGCTGTCCCCAATGTCCCCAATGCCCCCAATGTCCCCATGTCCCCGCAGTGATGGGCAGGAAGGGCCCTGTCCCCGAGGCGCAGGGCGTGGAGGTGGCGCTGGCGCCCGAGGAGCTGGAGCTCGACCCCACGGCCATGACGCAGAAATACGAGGAGCACGTGCGGGAGCAGCAGGCGCAGGTGGAGAAGGAGGATTTCAGCGACATGGTGGCCGAGCACGCCGCCAAGCAGAAGGTGGGCTGGCCCCTCGCTGTCCCCTGTGTCCCCTCAGTGTCCCCATTGTCCCCTGTGTCCCATCTCTGCGCCCTCCCTGTCCCCTTTGTGCCCTCCCTGTCCCCTCGCTTCAGCCCCATGCATTGGGATGAAGCACAAGGGATTCCTGTCCCTGTCCCCTTCTGTCCCCTCCTTGTCCCCTTTGTGCCCACCCTGTCCCCTCCCTGTCCCCTCTCTGTCCCCTCCCTGTCCCCTTCCTGTGTCCCCTCAGTGCACCCCCATGGGGTTGGGATGAAGCACGAGGGGTTCCTGTCCCTGTCCCCTCCCTGTCCCCTCACTGTCCCCTTTGTGCCCACCCTGTTCCCTCTGTCCTCTCTGTCCCCTCACTGTCCCCTTTGTGCCCACCCTGTTCCCTCTGTCCTCTCTGTCCCATCACTGTCCCCTCACTGTCCCCTCTGTCCCCTCAGTGCAGCCCCATGCATTGGGATGAAGCACGAGGGGTTCCTGTCCCTGTCCCCTCACTGTCCCCTCACTGTCCCCAAGTCCCTTCTGTGACCTCCCATCCCCTCCTTGTCCCCTCCTTGTCCTTCCTGTCCCCCACCGTGACCTCCTTGTCCCCTCCTTGTCCCCTCTCTGTCTGCTGTCTGTCCCCATTGTCCCCTCACCAGCCCTTCTGTCCCGTGTCCTTCTGTGTCCCCTCACTGTCCCCTCTCTGTCCCTGTGTCCCCAGTGTCTCCTCCCTGTCTCTGTGTCCCTCACCATCCCCTCACTGCCCCCATTGTCCCCTCACTGTCCCCATTGTCCCCACTGTCCCCCCATTGTCCCCTCACTGTCCCTGTGTCCCTCACTGTCCCCTCTCTGTCCCATTGTCCCCAGTGTCCCCCCAGTGTCCCTCACTGTCCCCTCACTGTCCCTTTGTCCCCACAGCAGAAGAAGCGGAAGGCTCAGCCCCAGGACGCCCGCGGGGGGGGCAAGAAATACAAAGAGTTCAAGTTTTAGATGTCACCTCTGTCCCCTCCCTGTCCCCTCCCTGTCCCCTCCTGTCCCCTCCCTGTCCCCTCCTTGTCCCCTCTGTCCCCTCCTGTCCCCTCCTGTCCCCTCTGTCCCCGCCCTCTGCCGCCCCACAGGGCGCTGGTGCCACCCTGGGGTCGGGGGATGTCACCCCAGGTTTTGGGGACACTGTGGTGGCACCGTCCCCATCCTTGTCCCCGTCATTGTCCCCACCCTGTCCCCAGTGTTTTGTAAATAAAAGGTGGCGTTGTCCCCACCCAAGGCTGCGGCTCTGCCTGGTGCCACCGCGGTCACCATTGAGGTCACCGTGTCCCCAATGTCACCGTGTCACTGGGAGATGGCACTGAGGTCACTGTGTCACTAGGACATGTCCCCAAGTCCCTGTGACAGTGAGGTCCCCGTGTCACTGGACGTGGCACTGTGTCCCCAAGGTCCCCGTGTCACTGGGAGATGTCCCCAATGTCACTGTGTCACTAGGACATGTCCCCAAGTCCCTGTGACAATGAGGTCCCTGTGACAATGAGGTCACCGTGTCACTGGGAGATGTCCCCAATGTCACCGTGTCACTGGGACATGGCATTGAGGTCACTGTGTCACTAGGACATGTCCCCATGTCCCTGTGACAATGAGGTCACCGTGTCACCGGGACATGGCACTGTGTCCCCAGGGTCCCCGTGTTACTGGGATGTATCCCCAATGTCACTGTGTCACTAGGACATGTCCCCAAGTCCCTGTGACAATGAGGTCCCTGTGACAACGAGGTCACTGTGTCACTGGGAGATGTCCCCAAGTCCCCGTGTCACTGGGACACATCCCCAGTGTCACCATGTCCCCGAGGTCACTGTGACAATGAGGTCACCGTGTCACTTGGAAATGTCCCCATGTCCCCGGGCCTGTCCCTGGTGCCAGCAGCTGTCCTGCTGTCCCCATGGCCCTGCTGTCCTCGGGCCTTGTCCCCTCCTTGTCCCTGTCCCCATCCCGTGCTGGGGACACGAGGGGAGCTCATGGGGGTCGGGGACAATCCCAGGGGTGGGGACAGAGAGGGGACAGAGAGGGGACACCGGGGACAGACGGATGGGGCCCCTCAGAGAGGGGACATCGATGGCGACAGAGGGGGCGGGGCCATCGGGACCACCCAAGTGTCCCCGCGGTGTCACCCCCGGGTCCCTCCAGGCCCCGCCCCGTGACCCCCCGGTGACCCCGCTATGTCCCCAAGGGGGCGTGGCCTCCTCCCCTCTCACCCAATCAGCGCCGGGAACCCCCGGAGTGGGCGTGGCCTCCGCAGCGCTGGGCGCGGCCTCTCCTGACAGAGAGGCGTGGCCGCCGTTCCGCAGCGGGGTGGGCGGTGACCAATCAGCGCCGCGCGTGGGCGGGGCCGCGACCGGCGCTGTCCAATCGGAACCCGCGGTGCTGCGCAGGGGCCAATCAGGCGCGGGGGGCGTGGCTCGGGCGGCGGCGGCGATGGCGGAACGCGGCGCCCCCCGCGCCCCCCCCGGGCCCGGAGCCCCCCCGGGGCCCCCCCCGGGCCCCCCGCGCCCCCCCCCCGGGCCCGGGGCGCCCCCCGGTGCCCCCCCCCGGGCCGGTGCACATGAACCTGTTCGCGACGTGGGAGGTGGATCGGAGCTCGCCCAGCTGCGTGCCCAGGTGAGCGCGGGGACCCCCCCGGGACCCCCCCAATCACGGGACCCCCCGGGACACCCCCCCGGAACGCCCCCGGGACCCCCCAATCACCGGGACCCCCGCAAGGACCACCGGGACCCCCAGAGACCCCCAGGGACCCCTCCCCAGATAGCACCGAGAATTCCCCCGGACATCCCCCAGGGACCACCGGGACCCCCCAATCACCGGGACCCCCCCCCAGGGACCACCGGGACCCCTCCCCAGATACCACCGAGAATCCCCCCGGGACCCCTCAGAGACCACCGGGACCCCCCTCGGGACCCCCAGACCCCCCCCAGACACCCCCATGTCTCGAGACCCCCAGGGACCCTCCGGATCCATTTTGGGGAGGGGGCTGCAGGGTCCCGTGGGGTCCCTGAGGGGCTGGGGGCTGTTCAGCCTCACCCTGTGGGAGGGGTCTCTGTGATTTTGGGGAGGGGTCTCTGTGTTTGGGGAGGGGTCTCTGGGTTGATTTATCCCCCCCAGCCCCCCCAGGCTGTTCAGCCTCACGCTGCGGGAGGGGTCTCTGTGATTTTGGGGAGGGGTCTCTGTGATTTAGGGAGGGTCTGTGGGTTTTGGGGAGGGGTGTGTATATTGGGGAGGGGTCTCTCAGTGTGATTTTGGGGAGGGGTCTCTCAGTGTTGATCCCCCCCCCGGCTGTTCAGCCTCACTCTGCGGCTGCTCTGGGAGGGGTCTGTGGGATTTGGGGAGGGGTCTCTGTGTTGGGTCTGTATTTTGGGGAGGGGTCTCTGCGCGATTTTGGGGAGGGGTCTCTGTGTATTTTGGAGAGGGGTCTCTCTGTGTTGAGTCTGTGATTTTGGGGGCAGTCTGTATTTTGGGGAGGGGTCTCTGTGTTGGGTCTGTATTGTGGGGAGGAGTCTCTCGGTGTGATTTTGGGGAGGGGTCTCTGTGTTGAGTCTGTATTTTGGGGAGGGGTTTCTGTGTTGGGTCTGTATTTTGGGGAGGGGTCTCTGAGCGTTGCCCCCCAGGCTGTTCAGCCTGACCCTGCGGCTGCGCCGGGAGGGGTCGGTGGGATTTGGGGAGGGGTCTCTGTGTTGGGTGTGTATTGTGGGGAGGGGTCTCAGTGTGATTTTGGGGAGGGGTCTCTGTGTTGGGTCTGTGATTTTGGGGCAGTCTGTATTTTGGGAGGGGTCTCTATGTTGGGTCTGTATTTTGGGGAGGGGTCTCTCGGTGTGGTTTTGGGGAGGGGTCTCTGTGTTGGGTCTGTATTTTGGGGAGGGGTCTCTGAGCGTTGCCCCCCAGGCTGTTCAGCCTGACCCTGCGGCGCCTGGCGCTGCTCCGGGAGGTGCCCAAGGATCGCGGCTCGGTGGTGATCGCGGTCAAGCTGCAGGTGGGGCTGGGGGCGCTTGGGGAGGGGGCTGGGGGGGTTCAGGGGGGTCTTTGGGGTTCCTGGGGAGGTTTGGGGGGGGTCCTGGAGGGGTTTTTGGGGGGTCCTTGGTGGGTTTGGGGGATTCCTGGGGAGGTTTGGGGGGTCCTGGAAGGGTCTTGGGGAGGTTTGGGGGGTCCTGGCAGAGACTGGGGGCTTTTGAGAGGGTCTGGGGGGGTCCTGGGAGGTTTGAGGGGGTCCTGGAGGGGTTTTTGGGGGGTCCTGGGTGGGTTTGGGGGGGATTCCTGGGGAGGTTTGGGGGTCTTGGGGCATCCTGAGGGGTCCTGGAGGAGTCTCGGGGGGTCTGGAGGGAGTCCTTGGAGGGGTTTGGGGGGTCCTGGGCAGGTTTGGGGGTCTTGGGGCATCCTGAGGGGGTCCTGGAGGAGTCTTGGGGGGTCCTGGGCAGGTTTGGGGGGCTCCTGGAGGAGTCTGGGGGTGTTATGGATAGATTTGGGGGGTCCTGGGGTGGTCTGGGAAGGTCCTTGGGAGGGGTCTGGGGGAGTCCTTGGAGGGGTTTGGGGAATCCTGGAGGGGTTTGGGGGGTCCTGGGGGGGACCTGGAGGGGTCTGGGGGGTTCTGGGGGGGTTTGGGGGGTCCTGGGGGTGTCTGAGAGGGACCTGGAGGGGTCTGGGGGCGTCTTGGGGGAGCCTCGGGGGGGTCTGGGAGGGTCTTGCAGGATCCTGGAGGGTCCGAGGGGGCTCTGGGGAGGTTTGGGGGGGTCCTGGGGGGTCTTGGGGGGATTTTAGAGGGGTCTTGGGGGTGCTGGGAGGGTCCTTGGGGGAGTTTGGGGGTTCTTGGAGGGTCCTGGGGGGTCGAGGAGGGGCTGGAGGGGACCCCGAGGGTCCTTGGTGGGGCTGGGGGTGTCCCTGGGGGTCCCTTTATTTTGGGGAGGGGGCTCCCATCCAGTTCCGTGTTTTGGGTCTCCCCCCCCCCCCAGGGCTCCAAGCGGATCCTGCGCTCCAACGAGATCCCGCTGCCCCCCGGGGGCCCCCCCGAGACCGAGCTGCAGCTCACCTTCTCCCTGCAGGTATGGGGGACCCCCGGAGACCCCCGGACCCCTCCCCAAAATCCCCCAAAGCCACCCCCAAAAACCGCCCCAAAACTGCCCCAAAAACCCCCCTAAAAACTGCCCCAGGTGATGCTGCAGCTCAGCTTCTCCCTGCAGGTATTGG
>NC_133852.1:1679979-1725357 GCF_047830755.1 Zonotrichia albicollis
GATATTTTTAGGGTGTCCCAGGTTCCGGGGTGCTCTCAGCTGTATTTTGGGGGGTTCCCATTGGTATTTTGGGGTTCCCATTGGTATTTTTGGATATTTTGGGGTGTCCCAGGTTCCGGGGTACTCTCAGCTGTATTTTGGGGTTCCCATTGGTATTTTGGGGTGTCCCAGGTTCCGGGGTGCCCCCCGTGACGAGGCTCTCGCCGTGGAGCTCTCAGCTGTGTTTTGGGAGGTTAATATCGGTGTTTTTGGGGTTCCCATTGGTATTTTGGATATTTTGGGATTTGGCGTGTCCCAGGTTCCGGGGTGCTCTCAGCTGTATTTTTGGGGTTCCCATTGGTATTTCGGGGTGTCCCAGGTTCCGGGGTGCTCTCAGCTGTATTTTTGGGGTTTCTATCGGTGTTTTTGGGGTTCCCATTGATATTTTTGGATATTTTTGGGGTGTCCCAGGTTCCAGGGCGCCCCCTGTGACAAGGCTCTGGCCGTGGGGCTCTCAGCTGTATTTTTGGGATTTCTATCGGTGTTTTTGGGGTTCCCATTGGTATTTTTGGATATTTTGGGGTGTCCTCAGGTTCCGGGGTGCTCTCAGCTGTATTTTTGGGATTTCTATCGGTGTTCTTGGGGTTCCCATTGGTATTTTTGGGGTTCCCATTGGTATTTTGGGGTGTCCCAGGTTCCGGGGTGCCCCCCGTGACGAGGCTCTCGCCGTGGGGCTCTCGCGGCTCCTGCGGCTCCCGCTGGGCTCGGGCGGCGCCGCCCGGAGCTGGAGCCAGAGCGAGCTGAGACAGTGGGACGTGAACTGGGACAGCGGGCAGGTAACTGGGACGGACTGGGAATGGACTGGGATGGACTGGGATGGACTGGGATAGCGGGCAGGTAACTGGGATGGACTGGGATGGACTGGGAGGGACTGGGATGGACTGGGAGGGACTGGGATGGACTGGGAGCACTGGGACGTGAACTGGGACAGCGGGCAGGTAACTGGGACGGACTGGGAGGGACTGGGATGGACTGGGATGGACTGGGAGCACTGGGACGTGAACTGGGACAGCGGGCAGGTAACTGGGATGGACTGGGAGGGACTGGGATGGACTGGGATGGGAACTGGGACAGCGGGCAGGTAACTGGGACGGACTGGGAATAAACTGGGATGGACTGGGAGGGACTGGGATGGGAACTGGGACAGTGGGCTGACGGACTGGGAGGGACTGGGAATGAACTGGGATGGACTGGGAGCACTGGGATGGACTGGGAATGGACTGGGAGGGACTGGGAGGGACTGGGAATGGACTGGGACAGCGGGCAGGTAACTGGGAACACTGGGAATGGGAACTGGGATGGACTGGGAATGAACTGGGATGGACTGGGACAACGGGCAGGTAACTGGGAACACTGGGATGGACTGGGAATGAACTGGGAGCACTGGGATGGGAACTGGGATGGACTGGGAATGAACTGGGACAACGGGCAGGTAACTGGGAACACTGGGAACGGACTGGGACAGAGAGCTGAGACAGTGGGGATTTTGAGGAGGGGTCTCGGGGATGTTTGGGGAGGGGTCTCAGCCCCTGGTGAGGCTCTGGGGAGGGGTCTCACCCTTGTTTGGGGAGTTGGGGAGGGGTCTCAGGGAGGGATCTCAGACCCCGCTGGGATTTTGGGGAGGGGCTTCCCATTGGAATTTGAGGAGGGGTCTCACCCCTTTGGGGATCTGGGGACGGGTCTCCCATTGGAATTTGAGGAGGGGTCTCCCATTGGAATTTGGGGAGGGGTCTCAGGGAGGGATCTCAGACCCCGCTGGGATTTCGGGGAGGGGTCTCAGGGCAGGGTCCCAGCCCTGTGTGGGATTCTGGGGTGGGGTCTCACCCCTGTTGGTGATTTGGGGGCGGGGCCTCACCCAGCCCCGCCCCCCCCAGGTGCGGCTGTGGCTCAGCGGTGACGTCACGCTGGGGCTGCGCGTGCTCTCCGCCCCCCCCCGCGTCCTGCACCAGTTCCTGGGGGGGGCGCTGGCCCTGGGGGGGCCCCCCCGCGACCCCCGCGAGCTGCAGCGGCTCCTGGAGGGGGGGCTCGACCCCTGAGACCCCTCCCCACCCAGGGGCTGCCATTGCCACTGGCACTGTCCCCAAACTGTCACCCGCGACCCCCCCCCAAATAAAATCAACACGCTCCTGGTGCTCGGCGGGACCTCGGTGTTTGTGGGGAGGGGGCTTGGAGACCCCGAAATTATTGTGGGAGGGGCCTGGAGTCCCCAAATTTTTGTGGGAGGGGTCTTAGACATCCCAAAATTATTATGGGAGGGGTCTTGGATACCCCAAAATCTTTGTGGGAGGGGCTTGGGAGTCCCCAAATTATTGTGGGAGGGGTCTTAGACATCCCAAAATCATTTGGGAATGGTCTCAGACACTCCAAAATTATTGTGGGAGGGGTCTCGGACACCCCAAAATCCTTTTGAGAGGGGTTTGAAGCCCCTAGAACTTTGTGGGAGGGGTCTTAGACACCCCAAAATCTTTGGGGAGGGGTCTCAGATACCCCAAAATTATTATGGGAGGGGTCTTGGATACCCCAAAATCTTTGTAGGAGGGGCCTGGAGTCCCCAAATTATTGTGGGAGGGGGAGCAGACACCCCAAATCTTTGTGGGAGGGGTCTCAGATACCCCAAAATTACTGTGGGAGGGGCTTGGGAGTCCCCAAATTATTGTGGGAGGGGGTGCAGACACCCCAAATCTTTGTGGGAGGGGTCTCAGATACCCCAAAATTACTGTGGGAGGGGCTTGGGAGTCCCCAAATTATTGTGGGAGGGGGCACAGACACCCCAAAATCTTTGGGGAGGGATCTTAAGACACTCCAAATTTTTGTGGGAGGGGTTTGGAGTCCCCCAAATTTTTATGGGAGGAGTTTGGAACCCTCCAGATCCTTTTGGGAGAGGTTTGGAGCCCCAAAATTATTGTGGGAGGGGTCTCAGACACCCCAAAATCTTTGGGGAGGGGTCTCAGATACCCCAAAATTATTGTGGGAGGGGTCTCAGACACCTCAAAATTATTATGGGAGGGATCTTGGATACCCCAAAATCTTTGTGAGAGGGGTCTTGGATACCCCAAATTTTTATGGGAGGGGTTTAAAGTCCCCATAATTATTGTGGGAGGGGGCTCAGACCCCCCCAAAATATTTGTGGGAGGGGGTTTGGAGCCCCAAAATTTTATGGGAGGAGTTTGGAACCCTCCAGATCCTTTTGGGAGGGGCTTGGAGTCCCCAAAATTATTGTGGGAGGGGTCTCAGACACCCCCAAATCCTTTTGAGAGGGGTTTGGAGTCCCCAAAATCTCTCTCAGACAGTGGGACCCCAAAATGCCCCCAATCCCCCCCAAAAATGCCCCAACTCATCCCCAAAATGCCCCCAAATCGCCAAAACCCCCAGAATGCTCCCCAAACTCCAAATCCCTCAACCCCCCCCAAAATGCCCCCAAATCCCCCCCAAAATGCCCCCAAATCCCCCCCAAAATGCCCCCAAATCCCCCCCCAAATGCCCCCAAATCCCCCCCAAAATGCCCCTAAATCCCCCCCAAAATGCCCCTAAATCCCCCCCCAAAATGCCCCCAAATCCCCCCCAAAATGCCCCTAAATGCCCCAAATCCACCCAAACTACCCCCAAACACCCCAACCTCCCCAAAATGCCCCCAAATCCCCCCCCAAAATGCCCCAAACCTCCCCAAAGTCCCCCCGAACTCCCCCCAAAATGTCCCCAAACCCCCTCAAAGTGCCCCCAAATCCCCCCAGACCCCCCAAAATGCCCCCAGACCCCCCCAAAACGCCCCCAGACCCCCAGCCGGTCTCTGCTCCGCTCTTTATTGGGGGTGGCAGCGCCCCAGAACCGACGGGGGGAGGGGGGGGTGTTTGGGGGGGGGTGGGGGAGGGGCGGCACCCCCAGACCCCCCCCCCAGGGCTGGGGGGGTCCCCGGGGGGGGCCCGGGGGGGTCCCCGGGGGTTTTGGGGGGGTCACCGGATGGCGATGAGCCCCACGTCCATCAGCTTCTGGATCTTCTGCGCGATCAGCGGGTTCTTGAGGTGCCTGCAGTGGGGGGGACAATGGGGACATCTTGGGGACACCGTGGGGACACCCTGGGACAGTCTGGGACACTTTGGGGACAGCTGGGGACACCTTGGGATGGCTGGGGACACCATGGGGACACTTTGGGGACACTGTGAGGACACCTGGGGACACTTTCAGGACACCCTGGGACACTTTAGGGACAGCTGGGGACACCTTGGGATGGCTGGGGACACCATGGGGACACTTTAGGGACAGCTGGGGACATTTCAGGGACACTTTGGGAACAGTTGGGGACACTCAGGGGACACCCTGGAGCAGTTGGGGACACCGTGGGGACACCGTGGGACTGTTGGGACACTGTGGGGACACTTTGGGGACACCCTGTGGAAGACTGGGACACTTTGGGGACAGTTCAGGACATTTTGGAGACACTGTTGGGACACTCTGGGGACACTTTGGAGACACTTTGGGGACATTAGGGACACTTTGGAACAGTTGGGGATACCCTGGGATGGTTGGGGACATTTTGGAGACACCCTGGGATGGTCAGGGACACTGTGGGGACACCTTGGGGACACTGTGGGGGCAGCTGGGTACAGCAGGGGATACTTTAGGGACAGTTGGGGACACCCTGGGACAGTTTGGGGACACTGTGGGGACACTTTTGGGACACCCTGGGATGGTTGGGGACACTTTGGGAACAGCTATAGGGACACTGTGGGGGCACCATGGGACAGTTGGGGACACTTTAGGGACAACTCTGGGGACACTGAGGACCCTCGGTACCACCCCCCTGTGCCCTGGTGACCCTCAGTGCCACCCCCCTGTGCCATGGGGACCCTTGGGGACCCTCAGTGCCACCCCTCAGCACCCTGGGGACCCCCAATGTCACCCCCCCCGGTGTCACTGACTCGCTGAGGGCCTGCGGGGTCCTTCTGCATCTGCTCCAGGATCAGCCTCATGGCCGGGTCGCCCATGATCTGCTGCACCTCGGGGTCAGCCAGGGCCCGGCGCCGCAGCTCCTCGGGGGGCTCCGAGCGCTGCTGCTGCCCCCGCACGCAGCGACGCAGCCCCTCTGCAGCCTCCTGGGGGGCACAGGGACATTGGGGGGTCACAGGGGACACAGGGGACACAGGGGGGATCACAGGGACATTGGGGGGGTCACAGGGGACACGGGGGGACACACAGTGAGACGGGTGTGTCACAGCAATCAGGGGCTCCGAGCGCTGCTGCTGCCCCCGCACGCAGCGACGCAGCCCCTCTGCGGCCTCCTGGGGGGGGACAGGGACATTGGGGGGTCACAGGGACATTGGGGGGTCACAGGGGACACAGGGGGATCACAGGGACATGGGGGTGACACAGGGATTGGGGTGTCACAGGTGTGACAGGGATTGGGGTGTCACAGGTGTGACAGGGATCAGGGGCTCCAAGCGCTGCTGCTGCCCCCGCACGCAATGACACAAACCCTTGGCTGCTTCCTGGGGGCACAGGGACATTGGGGGGGTCACAGGGATTGGGGGTGACACGATTGGGGTGTGACAGGGATTGGGGTGACACAGGTGTGACAGGGATTGGGGTGTCACAGGTGTGACAGGGATTGGGGGTGTGACAGGGATTGGGGTGTCACAGGTGTGACAGGGATTGGGGGGTGTAACAGGGCTCAGGGGCTCCGAGCGCTGCTGCTGCCCCTGCACACAATGACACAAACCCTTGGCTGCTTCCTGGGGGGCACAGGGACATTGGGGGGGTCACAGGGGGATCACAGGGACATGGGGGGGCATGGGGGACACACAGTGACACAGGGGTGTCACAGCAATCAGGGGCTCCGAGCGCTGCGGCTGTCCCCGTACACAGCGATGCAAACCCTCGGCAGCCTCCTGAGGGGGACAGGGACATTGGGGGGTCACAGGGACATTGGGGGGGTCACAGGTGTCACAGGGATTGGGGGTGACACGGGTGTCACAGGGATCAGGGGCTCCGAGCGCTGCTGCTGCCCCCGCACGCAGCAATGCAAACCCTTGGCCACCTCCTGGGGGGCACAGGGACATTGGGGGGTCACAGGGGACATGGGGGTGTCACAGGGATTGGGGGTGTCACAGGTGTCACAGGGATTGGGGGGTGACACAGGTGTGACAGGGATTGGGGGTGACACAGGTGTGACAGGGATTGGGAGTGTCACAGGTGTGACAGGGATTGGGGGTGTCACAGGTGTCACAGGGATTGGGAGTGTCACAGGTGTGACAGGGATTGGGGGTGTCACAGGTGTCACAGGGATTGGGGTGTCACAGGTGTCACAGGGATTGGGAGTGTCACAGGTGTGACAGGGATTGGGGGTGTCACAGGTGTCACAGGGATTGGGGTGTCACAGGGCTCAGGGGCTCCAAGCGCTGCTGCTGCCCCCACACGCAGCAACGCAAACCCTTGGCCACTTCCTGGGGGGCACAGGGGGCATAGAGGGGACACAGAGTGACACAGGGGGTCACAGGGATTTGGGGGTGTCACAGGGGTCACAGGGATTTGGGGGTGTCACAAGAGTTAGAGGTGACACAGGGTGGGCACAGAGATCCGGGGGTGTCACTGGGATTGGGGGGCTCTGAGCGCCGCTGCCCCTCTGCACCTTCCTGGGGGACACAGGGTGGGCACAGAGGGCACAAGGGGGGGGTCACCAAGGGGCACAGAGGTTGGGGGGACACAGGGTGACACAGGTGCCACAGAGATTTGGGGGGTGCCACAGAGATTTGGGGGGTGTCACAGTGGTCAGAGGGCTCCGAGTGCCGCTGCCCCTCTGCAGCCTCTTGGGGGGGCACAGGGTGGGCACAGGGGGACACTGAGGGCACAGGGGGGTCCCAGGGGGGTCCCAGGGGGTCACCAAGCCCACCTTGCAGGAGGGGTCGAGGTCCAGGGCGCGTTGATAAACCTCCATGGCCTTGGTGTAATCGCGCATGGCCTCGAGCGCCGCCGCCTTCCGCGTGTAACCCTTGACTGGGGACAGCGACGGGACATGGGGGGACATGGAGGGGACACGGGGGACATGGGGGGACAGGGGGGGATGTGGGGGGACATGGGGGACAGGAGGGACATGGGAGGATGGGGGACATGGGGGGGGATATGGGGACACAGGGGACATGGGGATGGGGGGACAGCGACGGGACATGGAGGGACATGGGGGACATAGGGGGATGTGGGGGGACGGGGGACAAGGGGGGGACAGGAAGGACAGCGAGGGGACACAGGAACAGGGGGACATGGGGACATAGAGGGACATGGGGGAACAGGGAGGGACAAGGGAGAGCAGGCGACCCAGGGGGATATGGGGACAGGGGGACATGGAGGGACATGGGAGGACAGGGGACATGGGGGAGGATATGGGGACACAGGACAGGGTGAACAGCAGAAGACATGGAGGGACACGGGGGGACAAAGGGACAGCAGGGGACACAGGGGGACATGAGGACACAGGGGACAGCAGGGGATATGGGAGACATGGGGACATGAGGGGACAAGGGGACAGCAGGGACATGGAGGGGACATGGAGGGGACACGGGGGACATGGGGGGATGTGGGGGGGACATGGGGACAGGGGGGACAGGAGGGACATGGGAGGACGGGGGGACATGGGGGAGGATATGGGGGACACAGGGGACATGGGGGGACATGGGGACAGGGGGGACATGGAGGGGACATGGGGACATAGGGGGACATGGGGGGAACGGGGAGGGACAAGGGACAGCAGGGGACCCAGGGGAATATGGGGACACAGGGGACATGGGGACAGGAGGGACATGGGGGGGATATGGGGACACAGGACAGAGGGGACATGCGGGGACATGGGGACAAAAGGGGACACAAGGGAACGTGGGGGGAAACACGGGGACAGGGGACACAGGGACAGAAGGGACACAGAGGGACATGAGGACACAGGGGACATGGAGGGACATGGAGGGGACGCGGGGGGACATGGGGGACAGGGGGGACAGGAGGGACATGGGAGGACGGGGGACATGGTGGGAGGATATGGGGACACAGGGGACATGGGGACAGGGGGGACATGGAGGGGACATGGGGGACAAAAGGGGACACAAGGTAAAGTGGGGGGAACACGGGGACAGGGGACACAGGGACAGAAGGGACACAGAGGGACATGGGAGACATGGGGACATGAGGGGACAAAAGGGGACACAGGGACAGGGGGACATGGGGACAGCAGGGGGACAAAGCAGAAGCAAGGAGAGACACAGGGACAAGAGGAGACAGCAGGGGACATGGGGACACACGGGACAGGGGAACACAGAGCAAACACAGGGACATCAGTGACACAGGGACAATGGGGGACACAGGGGGACATGGGGACAGGTGGGGGGACAGGGGGACACAGTGACAGGTGGAGGGACACAGGGACAGGTGGAGGGACACAGGGACAGGTGGAGGGACACAGGGACAGGAGGGGCACACAGGGACAGGAGGGGACACAGGGACAGGAAGGCACACACAGAGAAGGAGGAGGGTGAGGATGATGAGGACGAAGCAGAGGAAGGGCAGGGCCTGTCCCCTGCTGTCCCCCAGTGTCCCCACTCACTGAAGGTGGGCTCCAGCCGGATGCACTCCTCACAGTCCTGCATGGGGACAAAGGGGGCGTCAGGGGGTCCCCAAGTGTCCCTGCACCCCACAGACCCCCCCGGCACCTCCTCTGTGCCCCCAAACCAACCCCAGTGCCCTCTGTGCCCCCAAACCAACCCCAGTGCCCTCTGTGCCCCCAAAACAGCCCCCAGTGCCCTCTGTGCCCCCAAAACAGGCCAGGACCCTCAAACCAACCCTGAGTCTTTCCCCAAACTGGGTCCTGCCTCTCAAACCACCCAGGATCCTCAAAACCAATCCCCAGCCCCCCAAGATCCTCCAAATCAGTTCCAAACCCCCCAAACCAGCCCCAAATCCGCCCTAGGACCCCCAGGGACCCTCCAAACCAGTCCCCAAACCCCTCAAGATCCCCCAAACCAGTCCCAAACTCCCCCAAACCAGTCCCAAATCTGCCCCAGGACCCCCCAACCACACCCAGACCTTGAGGGCCAGGAGGAACTCGAGCAGCTTGGTGTAGCAGGCGGCCCCAAACCCCCCCCAACCAGTCCCAAATCCCTCCCAGGACCCCCAAACCAGTCCCAAACCCCCCAAACCAGCCCCAAATCCACCCCAGGACCCCCAAACCCCCAGACCTTGAGGGCCAGGGGGAACTCGAGCAGCTTGGTGTAACAGGCGGCCCCAAACTCCCCAAACCAGTCCCAAATCCCTCAAGATCCCCCAAACCAGTCCCAAACTCCCCCAAACCAGCCCCAAATCCGCCCCAGGAACCCCCAAACCGCCCAGACCTTGAGGGCCAGAGGGAACTCGAGCAGCTTGGTGTAGCAGGGGCCCCAAACCCCAAACCCCCCAAACCAGTCCCAAACTCCCCAAACCAGCCCCAAATCCACCCCAGTACCCCCAGGACCCTCCAAACCAGTCCCAAACCCCCCAACCAGTCCCAAACCCTCCAAATCAGTCCCAAACCCCCCAAACCAGCCCCAAACCCCCCAAACCAGTCCCAAATCCCTCAAGATCCCCCAAACCAGTCCAAACCCCCCAAACCAGCCCCCAGAACCCACAAACCAATCCCAGACCTTGAGGGCCAGGGGGGAACTCGAGCAGCTTGGTGTAGCAGGCGGCGCGGTTGCTGTAGAGCCGCGCCTCGTGCGGGTTGCGCCGGATGGCCTCGCTGTAGTGCTTCATGGCCTGCGGGTAATCCCCTACCAACAGAGCCCCTCCTCATCCTCAGGGGGGTGCCCCAAACCCTCAGAGCCCCCCCCCAAAGCCCCCAAAGCCCCCCAAAAGCCCGCAGACCTCGCTGGAAGCACTCGTTTGCCTTTGTTCTTCTCCTCCAGCGCCAGGTCGGGGTCGATGTAGGCCAAGCGCTCCTGCTCCTTCAGGATCTTCTCGGCCTGAGGGGGTTTGGGGGGTCAGGGGGGCACCCCAAGTGTGCCAGGACCCTCAAAGAAGCCCCAAACCCACCAGAGCCCTCCAAAAGAGTCCCAAATCCACCAGGAACCTCCAAACCAGACCCAAACCCCCCAAACCAGTCCCAAACTCCTTAGGACTCCCCAAACAGTCCCAAACCCCACAGAACTCCACAAACCAGTCCCAAAGCCCCCAAACCAACCCCCAGGACCCTCCTACACCCCTCAAACCAACCCAAGACCCTCCAAACCAGTCCCCAAAGCCCCCAGAACCCTCCAAACCAGTCCCAAAGCCCTCAAACCAGTCCCAAAGCCCCCAAACCAACACTCAGAACCCTCCAAACCAGTCCCAAATCCACCAGGACCCTCAAACCAGTCCAAACCCACCCCCCAGGACACTCAAAACCAGTCTCAAAGCCCCCAGGAATCTCTAAACCAGTCTCAAACACCCCAAACCAATCCCAAAGCCCCCCAAACCAACCCCCAGGACCCTCTGACACCCCTCAAACCAACCCAAGGACCCTCCAAACCAGTCCCAAACCCCCCAGAACCCTCCAAACCAGTCCCAAAGCCCCCAAACCAACCCTCAGGACCCTCTTCCAGCCCTCAAACCACCCCAAGATGCTCCAAATCATTCCCAAACCTCCCAAGACCCCCCCAGACCAGTCCCCAAACACCCCAAACCTCTCCCCAGTACCCTTCCAAACCAGTTCCAAACCCCTCAGGACCCTCCCAAACCAGCCCCAAATCCCCCAAACCAGCCCCAAATCCCCCAGGACCCCCCCAAATCATTCCCAAAACCCCCCAGAACCCCCCAAAATCATTCCCAAATCCCCCAGGACCCCCCCAAATCATTCCCAAACCCCCCAGGACCCCCCAAACCAGTCCCAAACGCCCCCCAAAAGTCACCTGCTGGCACTTTCTTGAGCACGTCGGGCGTGCGGTGCTCGGCCAGGGATTTGTTGTAGAAGTGCACGGCGTCCTTGTAGCGCTCCTCGCGGAAATACGAGTTCCCGATCCTTGCATAGGCCCTGGGGGTGGGGGGGGGACAGGGACGGGTTGGGGGGCCCAAAAAGGGTTTGGGGGGCACAGCAGAGACCCCCAAAATCGCCCGGACTCACTTGGCAATCTGCCTGTAATCCTCGCGGTTCTCGCGGCCCACCTCGATGGCGCGCTCGCACAGCGCCCGGGCACCGCTCGTACTCGCCCGTCTCGAAGTACACGGCTGGGATTTGATGGGAGGGGGAAATTTGGGGTTCAGGGGGGAAATTTGGGGTGATTTGGGGTGATTTGGGAGGGGTTTAGGGTGGCAGACCTGCTTGGTTGGTGACGTAGGTCATGTTGGTGGGGTCGAGCTGCTCGGCGCGGGTGTAGTGCTCCAGCGCCGCCGGGAACTCCTTGCGCTTGTAGGCGGCGTTGCCCAGCTCCTTCTCCTTCTGGGCCTGAACCCCAAAAAGGGATGGAATCACCCCAGATTTCACACCCAGACCCTTCTGCCATGACCCATGCAGTGATGCAGGGGACACCCCAAAAATGGCTGGAATCGCCCCAAATTTCACACCCAGATCATCCCCCCCAATGACACAGCTCATTCTTCTGTCATGGCCCAGCTCCTTCTCCTTCTGGGCCTGAACCCCAAAAATGGCTGAAATCCCCCCAAATTTCACATCCAGATACTCCCAGCATCACCTAGCGCCTTCTCCTTCTGGGCGTGAAGGAACCCCCAAAATGGATGGAATCCCCCCAAATTTCACACCCAGGTCCCCCCACCAATGACCCAGCTCCTTCTGCTGTCATGGCCCAGCTCCTTCTCCTTCTGGGCCTGAACCCCAAAAAGGGGACAAAATAACCCCAAATTTCACACCCAGATCCTTCTGCCATGACCCATGCAGCGATGCAGGGGGACACCCCAAAAATGGCTGGAATCGCCCCAAATTTTACACCCAGATCATTCCCTCATCACCCAGATCCTTCTCCTGTCATGGCCCAGCTCCTTCTCCTTCTGGGCCTGAAGGGGACCCCAAAAATGGCTGAAATCCCCCCAAATTTCACACCCAGATCCTTCTGCCATGACCCATGCAGTGATGCAGGGGGACACCCCAAAAATGGATGGAATCACCCCCAAATTTCACACCCAGGTCATTCCCTCATCACCCAGCTCCTTCTCCTGTCATGGCCCAGCTCCTTCTCCTTCTGGGCCTGAACCCCAAAAAGGGATGGAATCACCCCAAATTTCACACCCAGATCCTTCTGCCATGACCCATGCAGTGATGCAGGGGGACACCCCAAAAATGGCTGGAATCACCCCAAATTTCACACCCAGATCATCCCCCCACAATGACACAGCTCATTCTCCTGTCATGGCCCAGCTCCTTCTCCTTCTGGGCCTGAACCCCAAAAAATGGCTGAAATCCCCCAAATTTCACATCCAGATACTCCCAGCATCACCCAGCGCCTTCTCCTTCTGGGCGTGAAGGGACCCCCAAAAATGGATGGAATCCCCCCAAATTTCACACCCAGGTCCCCCCACCAATGACCCAGCTCCTTCTCCTGTCATGGCCCAGCTCCTTCTCCTTCGGGGCCTGAACCCCAAAAAGGAACAAAATAACCCCAAATTCACACCCAGATCCTTCTCCTGCCATGACCCACCAGTGATGCAGGGGGACACCCCAAAAATGGCTGAAATCACCCCAAATTTCACACCCAGATCATTCCCTCATCACCCAGATCCTTCTCCTGCTGTATCTGAAGGGGGACCCCAAAACTGGCTGAAACCACCCCAAATTTTACACTCAGATCCTTTTCCTACATCACCCAGCTCCTTCTCCTTCTGGGCCTGAAGGGGAACCCCAAAAATGGATGGAATCACCCCAAATTTCACACCCAAATCATTCCCTCATCACCCAGATCCTTCTAACCTCTGTATCTTAAGGGGAACCCCGAAAAAAGCTGAAATCACCCCAAATTTCACAGCCAGATCATCCCCCCCAATGGCACAGCTTCTTCTCCTTCTGGGCCTGAAGGGGAACCCCAAAAATGGATGGAATCACCCCAAATTTTACGCTCAGATCCTTCTCCTACCATGACCCAGCTCCTTCTCCTTCTGGGCCTGGGGAGAAACCCAAAAATGGCTGAAATCCCCCAAATTTCACACCCAGATCCTTCTCCTGCCACAACCCATGCAGTGATGCAGGGGGACACCCCAAAATCGGCTGAAATCCCCCCAAATTTCACACCCAGATCCTCCCCTCATCACCCAGCTCCTTCTCCTTCTGGGCCTGAGGGGAACCCCAAAAATTGATGAAATCCCCCCCAAATTTCACAGCCAGATCATCCCCCCCAATGGACACAGCTCCTTCTCCCTCTGGGCCTGAGGGGAACCCAAAAAGGGATGGAATCACCCCAAATTTCACACCCAGATCCTTCTCCTGCCACAACCCATCCAGTGATGCAGGGGGACACCCCAAAAATGGCTGAAATCCCCCCAAATTTCACAGCCAGATCATTCTCTCATTACCCAGCGCCTTCTCCTGCTGTATCTGAAGGGGGACCCAAAACTGGCTGAAACCACCCAAATTTTACACTCATATCCTTCTCCTACCATGGCCCAGGCTCCTTCTCCTTCTGGGCCTGAACCCAAAACTGGCTGAAATCACCCCAAATTTCACATCCAGATACTCCCAGCATCACCCAGCGCCTTCTCCTTCTGGGCGTGAAGGGACCCCCAAAAATGGATGGAATCACCCCAAATTTCACACCCAGGTCCCCCCACCAATGACCCAGCTCCTTCTCCTGTCATGGCCCAGCTCCTTCTCCTTCTGGGCCTGAACCCCAAAAAGGGATGGAATCACCCCAAATTTCACACCCAGATCCTTACTCCTGCCATGACCCATGCAGTGATGCAGGGGGACACCCCAAAAATGGCTGGAATCACCCAGATTTTACACCCAGATCATTCCCTCATCACCCAGCTCCTTCTCCTGCTGTATCTGAAGGGGAACCCCAAAAAAAGCTGAAAATCACCCCAAATTTCACACCCAGATCCTTCTCCTGCCACAACCCATCCAGTGATGCAGGGAGACACCCCAAAATCGGCTGAAATCACCCCAAATTTCACAGCCAGATCCTCCCCTCATCACCCAGCGCCTTCTCCTTCTGGGCCTGAGGGGAACCCCAAAAACGGATGAAATCACCCCAAATTTCACACCCAGATCCTTCTCCTGCCACAACCCATCAGTGATGCAGGGGGACACCCCAAAATCGGCTGAAATCCCCCCAAATTTCACAGCAGATCCTCCCCTCATCACCCAGCTCCTTCTCCTTCTGGGCCTGAGGGGAACCCCAAAAACGGCTGAAATCCCCCCAAATTTCACACAGCCCCGTTTTGGGGACCCCCCCTCACCTCCTGCTTGTTCTGGGGGAGCTCCTCGGCCGGGGGGGGGCTGCGAGGGGGGCGGGTGGGGGGCGGGGGGGGCGGCGAAGGCGCCTCCTCCTCTTCCTCAGCCCCGCTGAGCTCCACGCCCAGCAGCACGCTGAGCGTCGTCATCACCCGCGGGTCCTGCAGCTTCCTGGGGAGGGGGCAACCAGGGGGTTTGGGGAGGGGGCTGAACCCCAAAATCCACACCCCAAAAATTCCCCTGAAAGGGCTGAACCCCAAAATCCACACCCCAAAATTCCCCATCCCAAAATTCCCCTGAAAGGGCTGAACCCCAAAATCCACACCCCAAAATCCACACCCCAAAATTCCCCTGAAAGGGCTGCACCCCAAAATCCCCACCCAAAAAATTCCCCATCCCAAAATTCTCCATGCCAGAACTTCACCCGAGGGAGCTGCACCCCCAAAATCCCTGTCCCAAAATTCCCCATTCCAAAATCCTCACCTCAAAATTCCCCTGAAAGGCCTGCACCCCAAAAATGCCCACCCAAAATTCCCCATCCCCAAAATTCCCCATCCCAAAATTCCCCACCCCAAAAATCCTCACCTCAAAATTCCCCTGAAAGGCCAACACCCCAAAATGGCCACCCAAAATTCCCCATCCCAAAATCCCCACCCAAAAATTCTCCACCCCAAAAATTCCCTGAGGGGGCTCTGCACCCCAAAATCCCATCCCAAAATTCCCCTGAAAGGGCTGAACCCCAAAATCCACACCCCAAAATCCACACCCCAAAATTCCCCTGAAAGGCCTGCACCCCAAAATCCCCACCCAAAAATTCCCCATCCCAAAATTCTCCATGCCAGAACTTCCCCCGAAGGAGCTGCACCCCCAAAATCCCTGTCCTAAAATTCCCCATCCCAAAATTCCCCATCCCAAAATCCTCACCTCAAAATTCCCCATCCCAAAATCCCCCATCCCAAAATTCCCCCTGAAAGGGCTGCACCCCAAAATCCCCACCCAAAAATTCTCCATCCCAAAATTCCCCACCCCAAAATTCTCCTGAGGGGGCTCTGCACCCCAAAATTCCCATCCCAAAATCCACACCCCCAAAATTCCCCATCCCAAAATTCTCCATGCCCAAAACTTCCCCGAGGGAGCTGCACCCCCAAAATCCCTGTCCCAAAGTCCCCATCCCAAAATTCCCCACCCCAGAAATTCTCATCCCAAATCCTCACCTCAAAATTCCCCTGAAAGGCCTACACCCCAAAATGGCCACCCCAAAAATTCCCCATCCCAAAATTCCCCTGAAAGGCCTGCACCCCAAAATCCCCCCCCAAAAATTTCCCTGAGGGGGCTCTGCACCCCCAAAATTCCCCATCCCAAAATCCACACCCCAAAATTCCCCATCCCAAAAATTCTCCATGCCAAGAACTTCCCCCGAGGGAGCTGCACCCCCAAAATCCCTGTCCCAAAATTCCCCATCCCAAAAGTCCCCATCCCAAAATTCCCCACCTCAAAATTCCCCATCCCAAAATTTCCCACCCCAAAAATCCTCACCTCAAAATTCCCCTGAAAGGCCTGCACCCCAAAATCCCCACCCAAAAATTCTCCATCCCAAAATCCCCACCCCAAAATTCCCCATCCCAAATTCCCCTGAGGGGGCTCTGCACCCAAAATTCCCATCCCAAAATTCTCCATGCCAGAACTTCACCCGAGGGAGCTGCACCCCCAAAATCCCTGTCCCAAAATTCCCGTTCCAAAATCCTCACCTCTAAAATTCCCACCCATAAATTCCCAATCCCAAAATCCCCACCCAAAAATTCCCCACCCCAAAAATTCCCCTGAGGGGGCTCTACACCCCAAAATCCCCATCCCAAAATTCTCTACCCCAAAAATTCCCCTGAGGGGGCTGCACCCCAAAATCCCCGTCCCAGCCCCCCAAGACCCCTCACAGCCCCTCAAAATCCTCTGAAACCCCTCCCCAGCCCTCCAAACCCCCTCCCCAGCCCCCAAGCCCTCACTGATGCCCCCAGACCCCCCCAAACCCCTCCCTGACACCCCCAACTCCTCCCCAGCCCCCCAAGCCCCCTCACTGATGCCCCTAGAGCCCCCCAAAACCCCCTCTCCTTCCCCCCAGAGCCCCCTCCCCAGACCCCAGAGCGCCTCACTGACGCCCCCAAACCCCTCCCAAACCCCTCCCCACCCCCCCAAACCCCTCCCCAGCTCCCCAAACCCCTGACTGATGCTCCCAGAGCCCCCCAACCCCCTCCCCACCCCCCAAGCCCCTCACTGACACCCCCACACCCCTCCCAAACCCCTCCCAGCTCCCCAAACCACTCCCAAACCCCTCCCCACCCCCCCTAAACCCCTCACTGACGCCCCCCAGGCCCCCCAAGCTCCTCACTGACGCCCCCAAACCCCTCACTGATGCCCCCAAACCCCTCCCAAACCCCTCCCCAGCTCCCCAAAACCCCTCCCTACCCCTCCCCAGCCCCCCAAACCCCTCACTGACGCCCCCAAACCCCTCCCCAAACCCTCCCACACCCCCCAAACCCCTCCCAAACCCCTCCCCACCCCCCCAAGCCCCTCACTGACACCCCCAAACCCCTCCCCAGCCCCCCAGCCCCTGACTGACGCCCCCAGCTGGCCGGGGTCGCTGCGCAGCGTCTCCAGCAGCCGCCGGTACTCGGGGTCCCCCAGCAGCCCCCGGGTTCGGGGGTCGGCCTCAGCCGGGCCAGCAGGTCGGGGGCACTGAAGGGGTTCAGCAGCTTCCGCTCTGCAACCAAAGGGGGGCACAAAAATCCGCTCAGGGAGGCTCAAATCCAGCTCTCGACACCCCAAATTCACCTTGCTCCACCTGCCCGGGAGCCTGGAAATCTCTGGGCCACCCAAAACTTCTTCAGGGCCACTCAAAACCTTTCAGAATCACACAAATTTCTCCAGGGCCACCTAAAACCTCTCCAGGGCCACTCAAAACCTTTCAGGGACACCCAAAACCTCCCCAGACCCTGAAACCTTCCAGGCCACACCAAAATTTCTCCAGGGCCACCCAAAATCTTCCAGGATGACTCAAAACCTTTCAAGGTCACCCAAAATCTCTCCAGGTCACTCAAAATCCTTCAGGGCCACCCAAAACCTCCCCAAGACCTAGAAACTCTCTGGGCCACCCAAAACCTTTCAGAATCACACAAAATTTCTCCAGGGCCACCCAAAACCTCTTCAGGACACTCAAAATCTTCCAGGGCCACCCAAAACCTTCCAGGACACTCAAAACCTTTCAGGGCCACTCAAACCATCTCTAGGGCCACCCAAAGTCTCTCCAGGTCACTCAAAATCCTTCAGGGACACCCAAAAACTTTCAGGGCCACCCAAAACCTTTCAGGGCCACTCAAAAACTTTTCAGGGCCACTCAAAACTTGTCCAGGCCACCCCAAACCTTTCAGGACCACCCAAAAAACTCTCCAGGGCACCCAAACCTTTCAGGACTAACAAAAACCTCTCTGGACCACCCAAAACCTCCCCAAGACCCAGAAACTCTCTGGGCCACTCAAAACCTTTTTGGGGCACCCAAAACCTCTCCAGACCACCGAAAAACCCATCACAGGGAGCTCCCCAAAGCCCCCCCAGAGCCCCCCTACCCGCCAGCCTGGCCTCCACCCCGCGCAGGCCTGCAGAGCTGTTCATTGCCCGGCTCCCGGGCCAGCCCCTCCTCGTAGGTGGCCTTGGCCTCCTCCAGGCGCTGCAGGAACTCCAGAGCGGCCGCCTTGCGCGAGTACCCCTGGGGGACACGGGGGGGACACGGGGGGGGACACGGGGTCACAGCCCTGGCCTGGCCTCTGGGGGGCTGGGGACCCCCACCCTGACCCCTCAATCCATGGTCAAACCCCCACCCTGACCCCCCCATTACCATGGAGAGACCTCCCCACCCTGACCCCCCTCCATGGTCAGACCCCCACCCTGACCCCGCACATCCATGGTCAGACCCCCAATCTGACCCCCCACTACCATGGTCAAACTCCCACCCTGACCCCCCCCCGCATCACCAATGGACAGACCCTCCCCCCCCCCACCCTCCCTCCATGGTCAGACCCCCACCCCGACCCCTAAATGACCCCATGAGGGCTGTGCAGACCCCCAAAAGTCAGCCCCCATGACTCTAATAGGGGCTGTACAGACCCCCAGACCATCCCCTAAATAACCCCAATGGGAGCTGTACAGACCCCCCAAAGTCAGCTCCCCACGATCCTATAGGGCTGTACCCCCAGATCACCCCCCCCACTCCATCCCTCCACATCCCCCTCAAGCCCCCCAAGACCCCCAGACCCCCTGGCACCCCCCATGCCCACCTTGGCCCAGTGCGGCAGCCACCACCGAGCCCCCCATTCCCCCACACCCCCCGTGCCCCCCTCACCCCTGGCACCCCCGGTGCCCACCTTGGCCCAGTCGGGGCGCAGCTCCAGCGTGCGGCCACGCATCGGCCAGGGCCCGCCCGTAGTCGCCGAGGCGCGCGTAGGCGGCCGAGCGGTTGCTGAACAGGACGTGGTTGTTGGGGTCCCGGGCGATGGCGGCCGAGTAGTGCCCACGGCCGCCCCCACGTCCCCCGCCGCCAGCGCCCGGTTCCCCCGCTCCTTCAGCTCCTGAGCCTGCCGGGAACCGGGCGGGAACGGGGGAACGGAGAGAACGAATGGGAACGGAATGGGAGAGGAGGCACGGGAATGGGGAGAGGAAGAGGAGGCATGGGAAAGGAGACGGGCATAGGAATGGGGAAAAGAGGAGGAAGAGGAGGCATGGGAAGGGGAGAGAGTGAGGAAGAGGAGGCACGGGAAAGGAGGAAGAAGAGAAAAGCACGGGAACAGGAAGGGAGGAGGAAGAGACACGAGAATGGGGAGATGAAGAGGAGGCACGGGAAGAGGGTGAGGAAGAGCAGGTAAGGGAACGGGAAAGGAGGAGGAAGAGCAGGCACGGGAATGGGGCGAGGAAGAGGAGGCACGGGAACGAGAAGGGAAGAGGATGATGGAGAGGAGGGGAAAGGGACGGAGGGAGAGCAGCAAAAGGCCGGGAGCAGCAAGGTGCGAGGAAGATGAGGAAGACGATGAGGAGGATGAAGGTGTCAGGAAGACGAGGAGGATGAAGGCGCAAAGGAAATGAGGATGAAAGTGCGAGAAAGATGAGAATGGAAGTGCGAGAAACACGAGGAGGATGAAGAAGCAAGGGAGCGCAGGTGACAGACAGAGAGAGAACAGCGTGAGCAAGGCCGGAAGATGAAGACGAAGGCGGTGAAGATGAAGAAGAAGCAAAGAGAAGAAGAGGAGGGAAGGAAAAAAGAACAAGAACGTGAGGAAGGAGGCGCTTCCCCAGAGACCCCAAACCCCTCCAGGGTCCCCGAGCCCCCTCAAGGACTCTGAACTCCCCGGGGACCCCTCAGGGACCCCCAGAGAAACCCAAACCGCCCTGAGCCCCCTCAGGGACCCTCCGGGACCCCCGAACCCCCTCAGGGACCCCCTCAGCTCCCTCAGGGACCCCCAGACAAGCCCAAACCGCCCTGAACCCCCTCAGGAGCCCCTCAGGGACCCCCGGACCCCCTCAGGGACCCCCGGACCCAGCCCAAACCGCCCCGAGCCCCCTCAGGGACCCCTCAGCCCTTCAGAAGCCCCTCAGGATCCCCTCAGGGACCCCCAGACAAGCCCAAACCGCCCCGAACCCCCTCAGGGCCCCGCGCTCCCCTCAGAGCGCCCCGACCCCTGCAGCGACCCCCAAGGCCCCGTTCGGGATCAGCCATAAAACCCAGCCCCGATCCCCAGCCCTGCCCCCGGAGCTGCCCCCGGTCCCGGTTCCCCTCAGGCCCCTCCGGGACCACCCTCAAGGCCGCTCCCCCCCCCCCCACCTCCTCCATGGCCGCGGCTCCGCTCCCGCCGCTCCCGCCGCCGCCCTCTGGAAGCTGCTAGAACCCTGCGGCCACGCCCCCTGCGCCCCATTGGCCGTCCGCCCCGCCCGCCCGCCCCCGCGCGCGATCCCATTGGCCGCCTTCCGCCTTCCCGCCTTCCCATTGGCTGCTGAGCTCAGCGGGGCGCGCCCCCTTCCAGACGGAAGCCGGCATCGGGGCCCGCCCACGCGTGCTCCCATTGGTTGTGTCTCCCGGCGCTGGGCGCTCATTGGCTGAGCTCCTCAGGGACTTCTGGAATTTTCCGCTTCTCCCATTGGCTGCGAGCGGCGCTGATCACAGAGGGCGGGGGGGGGAGGCGGGGCGCGCCCCCTGGCGGCGCGGAGGTCTCGATAGGAATGGAGCTATGGGCGTGGCTTTGAGGGCGGGGGGGTTGCGTGAAATGGGCGGGGTTTGCACTAAAGGGGCGTGGTTTGCACTGAAGGGGCGTGGCTTGCACGGGGGGACCCTCTCCCGTGGCCAGTGGAGTCAGGGAGGGGAATCCAGGGTATCCTTATGGGGGGAATGGCGGTGGCGAGTGACACACGTGTGACCTTGGCAGGGTCCTGGTGTGACCCCTCCCCCAGCCCTCCCGCACTGCTCGGGGTCCCCATGTCACCACCCCCGGGACCCCCAGTGACACCCCCACCCCTCCGGTGACACCCCCAATGTCACATCCCCACCCCCAATGTCACATCCCCAATGTCACATTGCCCCTCCCCCAGTGTCACATCGCCCCTCACCCAATGTCACATCGCCCCTCCCCCACCCCAAATTTCCCCCCCAGACCCCCCCGTCCCACGGGAAAGAGGCGCCGGCAGGAAAAGGAGCCGCTGGGTTTATTGGGGGGAGGATGGGGGGGGGGGTCATAGCGGGGGATTTTGGGTCCCCCTTGGCCCTCCTGGGTCGCTTTGTCCCTGATTTTGGTCCTTTTTACCCCAAATCCAACGGCAGGGGCGGGGGGAGGGGTGAAGGCACCTCGCGGGGGAGGGGGGGGGAGGGGAAGGGGGGGGGGCACGGGGGGAGGGGGGGGTCCTCCCCACACCCCACCCCCAGGCTCTGTGGGGGCCTGGGGTCCTCCCGGAGGTCCCAATGTGGGGGGGGGGGGCTCGTGGCTATCGGGTTCCATCCACCCCCCCCCCCACAAATCCCATTGCTGCACCAAATCTGCCGTTTTCCCCCCCCAAAAAAATCCGCGGTGCCGAATAAAACCCAACCTTAAAAAGCCCCTAAAAGTTTTCCCCCCCCCTCCCAAAAAAAAAACGTCCTCAGAGCCAAGCCCGGGAGGGGATCCCCCAAAACGGGCATTGATTGGGGGGGGGGGGGAGTCCCCAAAAACAGAGTCCGCCCCCTCCCCCATCCATCAGGACCCCCCCTCCGCTCCCCCCCCCATGCGGCACCGGCCCCCCCCCCGGTAACCGCGCACGCCGGGGGGGGGGCAGCGGCGGCGGCGGCGGCGGCGGCGGCGGCGGGGGGGGGAACACGGTGCGGATCCCGCCCTCGTCCGGGGCCCGCAGCGGCCGCAGCGCCAACCGCGCCCCCCCCCCGCCGCCACCTTTGGGGGGCGGCAACGGCGGCGCCCCAGCCCCATCCTCCTCCTCCTCCTCTTCCTCCAGCACCCCCCCAGCACCCCCAGCACCACCCCGGCCGCCGCCGCCGCCGCCGCCCCAGAGCCGCGGCCGGGGGCAGCAGCGCGGGGGTCGCGTCCCCATCGTGGCTCGGGGGGGCCGCACCGCTTTGGGAGGGGTCCCCGGCACGGCCCGGGCTTGTGCGCAGAGCGGGGGAGCGGCGGGGGGCTCCAGAGCGGCGAGGCACACCCGGTACGGGGCTCGGGGCTGCAGCGCCCGCACCACGTACTCACCGCGCTTCGCCCCGCACCAAGGTCTCGGTCACGGCTCCCCCCCCCGGGCCGCAGCCAGCTGAGCCTCAGCGACGCCCCGGGAGGCGCCGGTGGCCACCGGACCCGCAGGGCCCCGCCGGGAGCCGCCTGCACCCAGAGCCCCGGCGAGGCGGCGGCCGCTCCTCCCGGTGCGGCGGGGGAGGAAACACCGGCGGAGGAAACACCGGGCGACGTCCCCGCGCCCGTTCCCCCCGCTCCTCCCGGGCTCTCGCAAGCGTCCATCTCCCCCCGGAGCTCTCCCACCGGCAGCCCCCGCAACCGGGCCGGTGCCTGGCACAGCAGCCCCCGCACCTCGAGGCGGCGGCGGGGCGCGGCGCCGCAGCCAGTCCCCGCAGCCAGGCCAGGTTGCAGCCGCAGACCAGGGGTTGTTGCGCAGCCCCAGGTGGCTCAGGCTGCCCAGATCGTCGAAGAGCCCCCTGGGCAGCGTGGTCAGGTTGTTGTCCGACAGATCCAACCTCTCCAGCGCCCTCATCCTGGCCAGAGCTCCGGCCGGGACGTGGCTGATGGCGTTGGCGGCCAGCGAGAGGCGGCGGAGCCGAGCCCGGGGCAGGTTGGCCGGGGGCGCCGCCAGCGCGTTGCGACCCAGCGAGAGCTCGCTGAGGTTCCCCAGGCGGCTGAAGGTGTCGTCGGCCATGCGCTGGTTCGCCAGCAGGTTCCGTCCAGCACCAGGCGCCGCAGCGCCGGCAGCCCCTCGAAAGCCCGCAGCGGGATGGTGTGGATGCGGTTGTCATCCAGCCGCAGCTCCTCCAGCGCCGGCGGCAGCCCCGCGGGGACGCTGCTCAGGTGGTTCCGAGAGAGGAAGAGGAGGCGCAGCCGGCGGTTCTCGGCGAACGCGTCCTCCTCGATGCCGGCGGCCGACACCGAGTTGTCATCCAGGTGCAGCCGCTCGAGCAGCGGCGCCCGGGCCAGCGCCCGGCGGCAGAGGCCGCGCACGTTGTTCTCCTGCAGGTGCAGCTCCGCAGAGCGGCGGCAGGTGGGCCGGCAGCTGCTCCAGGGCGTTGGCGTACAGGTAAAGCACCCGCAGCGCCGGCAGCCGGCCCAGGCGAGCCGGGATGCCCGCGTCGCCGATGCGGTTGTTCTGCAGGAACAGCGGTGGTGGCACCGGGAGGGAGCCCCTCGGGCACGGCCGTCAGCCCGCGGTCGTTGCAGTAAACGCGGCCGCCGGAGCAGCGGCAAACGGCGGGGCAGGCGGACACGGGGGCGGCGGCGGCGGTCAGCAGGGTGAGGGTCAGCAGGGGGATGGTGGTCGTGGTGGGCAGCCGGGGGATGCCGGTGGTCAGTCGGGAAATGCCGGTGGTCAGCCGGGGGATTCTGGTGGTCAGCAGGGTGGTCGTAGTGGTCAGCAGCAGGGGGATACCAGTGGTGAGCCGGGGGATTCCGGTGGTCAGCACGGTGATGGCAGTGGTCAGCACGGTGGTCACAGTGGACAGCAGCAGGGTGGTCGCAGTGGTCAGCACGGTGGTCGCAGTGGTCAGCAGGGTGGTCGCAGTGGTCAGCACGGTGGTCAGCACGGTGGTCACAGTGGTGAGCAGGGGGATGATGGCCACGGTGGTCGCAGTGGTCAGCACGGTGAGGGCAGTGGTCAGCACGGCGGTCACAATGGTCAGCAGGGTGGTCCCGGTGGTCAGCAGCCCTTGGGGTCCCCCCCCCCGCGGTGACCGGGGGATGGGGAGGGGACGGGGAGGGGGGGCCATGGGTGGGGTGGGTGACCTGTGGGGGGGGGGGGGAGAGAAAGGGGAGGGGTCAGAGGGGGTGGGGAGGGGGTGGTCGTGAGACCACCTGGGGGTGTGGCCCCCTCCCAGCCTGAGCCCGAATATAAGGCAGGACCCTCCCTTCAGCATCCCCTATTAAAGGAGGACCAGGACCCCCTCCCATTAAAGAGGATCAGGACCCCCAGCCTAACCCCAAATGAAAGGTGGACCCCCCCCATTAAAGGGAGACCAGGACCCCTAGCCTGACCTCAAACATGAGGCAGGGACCCCCCCTCAGCATCCCCCACTAAAGGGGGACCAGGACCCCCAGCTTAACCCCAAATGTAAAACAGGACCCCCCTCCATTAAAGGGGGACCAGGACCCCCCAGCCTGACCCCAAATGAAAGGCAGGACCCCCCCATTTAAGGGAGATCAGGACCCCCAGCCTGACCCCAAATGAAAGGCAGGACCCCCCCATTAAAGAAAGATCAGGACCCCCCAATTAAATGGGGACCAGACCCCCAGCCTGACCCCAAATGAAAGGCAGGACCCCCGTCAGCATCCCCTTCTAAAGGGGGACCAGGACCCCCCCCCCAGGTTGATCCCAAATAAAAGGCAGGACCCCCCGCCCAGGCCCCCTATTAAAGGGGCTCATGACCCCACAGAGAGCACAGGGACCCCTCTCCCCCCATTATAGACCCCCCCCATTATAAACACCCCCCCCCAATATTTCCTAACCCCCCCCCCCTTTAGAACCCTCCCCGACCCCAAACCCAAACCAAGAACACCCCAAACCCCCCCCCCCATTTTGGGGGGGGGGTCCCCAATCCCTCCAGGTGTGTCCGGGGGGCGGGGCCGTACCTGGCTCCTGTCGCTCCCCCCGGCCTCCTCCTCCTCGCTCGTTCACCGGGCCCGGTGCTCCATGGCCCCCCCCGCCCCGCGGGGGGGGGCGCTGCGGGTGGGCAGGGGGCGTCAGACCCATGGTGGGGGTGGGGGGGTCCTCATGTGACACCCCCTCCCCTTTTAATGTGACACCCGGCAGGATCCAGGTGTGCGAGCCTTTCCCTCATCCCCCCAGGGTTAATTACCAGCGTGGTTAATGAACCCCCCCTCATTAGCGGAGCATCGTTAGTGCCCCCCCCCAGGGACCCCATTGCGTCAGCCTTGGGCTCGGGGGGGGGGTCAGGTGACAGTGACACCCCCGGGGGGGGGGGGGACACAGGTGACACCCCCAGGGTTGGGGACACCCCCAGGTGACACCCCCCAGGGTTGGGGACACCCCCAGGTGACACCACCCTGTGACCCCCCCGTGAGCCTTAGGGAGGGTTTTTGAGGGGGGGGGTCCCATGGAAATTGAGGGAGGGGTCGCTGCCCCCTAAACCCTGATCCTGCCCCCCCCTTCCCCCTCATGGAGCATCCTCAGCTCTGGGGGGGTCCCGGGGGGGTTTTGGGGGGGTCTGGGGGTGCTGCTGGGAGTGGGGGGGGTGTTTGGGGGGGGGTCAGACCCCCCCCGACCCCTCTTCCTTCCCCTCTCCCCTCCCCCAGCCCGGACGGTCCCTCCCCCCCCCCCCCCCGGAGCATCCCCGGTACCGGCAGGGTTTTGGGGGGGAGGGTCCCGGTACCGGGTAGGTTTTGGGGGGGTCCCGTTGGGATTTGGGGACCCTGGGGGGGTCTCGGGCCGCTCCTGGGTCTCCCTCTCCCCTTTTGGCCGCCCGGGCCCCTCCCCCGGAATGGTGGAGCATCCCTGGGAATGGGGGGGGGGGGGGGGAGGGGACACGGCGGATTTGGGGGGGGTCCCTTGGTGTGGGGAGGGGTCCCTGTATGTGAGGGGGGGTCTCTGGGTGCGGGGGGGTCGCTCCGAGGGGTCTCGGGTGGGATCGGGCCCCGCTCCGGCCCAACAGAGCCTCCCCCCCCCCCCAATTCCCAGCGCTGGAGCATCCGCGGGTACCGGGGATGGATTTGGGGAGGGGGGGGGGAGGATTTGGGGAGGGGGTCCCGGTTTGGGGAGGGGTCCCGGGGGGTCCTTACCGGGTGGCTCCGGCCGGCGCGTGCGGGCCCGGCGGCGGCGGCGGCTGCGGGCGTGGGAAGGCGGCGGCGGAGGGGGGGGGGGGGGGCAGGACCGGGACCGGGACCGCCCCCCGGTGCGGGGGGGGGGGGGGGGGGCGGGGGGGGATGGACCGGACCGAGACCGGAACCGCCCTCGGTACCGGGGGATTTGGGGGGTGGGAGGGACCGGGACCGCCCCCCGGTACCGGGGGATTTGGGGGGTGGGATTGACCGGGACCGCCCCCGGTGCGGCGGGGATTGACCGGGACCGCCCCCCGGTACCGGGGAATTTGGGGGGTGGGATGGACCGGGACCGGGACTGAAACCGTCCCCCGGTGCGGGGGGATTTTGGGGGGTGGGATGGGAATTTTGGGGGGTGGGATGGATCAAACCGGGACCGGGACCGTCCCCCGGTACGGGGGGATTTGAGGGGTGGGATGGACCGGGACCACCCCCCCAAGTACCCGGTACCGGGGAATTTGGGGGGGGGCGTGATTGGAAATTTGGGGGGGTGGGATGGACCGGATCGGGACCGGGACCGCCCCCCGGTACCGGGGAGAATGTGAGGGGGTGGGATGGATCAAACCGGGACCGTCCCCCGGTACCGGGGGAATTGAGGAGGGGGGATGCACCGGGACCACCCCACGGTACCGAGGGATTTGGGGTCGGTGAATTTGGGGGCACGGCTGGAATTTGGGGAGGGGGCGGCGGCGCTTCCCCCCCTCAGGTTTTGGGAAATGGGGAGGGGGGAATAGCCCGGGACCCCCGCCCTGATGTGGGGAGGGGGGAAATTGGGGGTCCCGGGGGTTCTGTGTCCCCTCAAATTGGGGAGTGGGAGGCTCCTGCCCCTGGGACGCCCCCTCCCCAAATCTGCCCCCCCAGCCCCATTTACCCCCCCCGGATCCCCCCAAACCTCAGAGACCCCCGAGTGTCACCCAAAAGGGTCCCCAAATCGCTTTTCCCCAAAACTGCCCCAAAAGGGGGTCCCAACCCCCTCAATTGCCCCCAAAACGGGGGTCCCAACCTCCTCCCACCCCCTCAACTGCCCCAAACTCCCCTTCCTGCCCCTCTCCACCTGAAATTGCCCCCTCCCCACCCAAATTGCCCCTTTCCACTCCCTCATTTGCCCCAAACTCCCCTTCCCCACCCCAAATTCCTCTTTCTCACCCCAAATTCGCCTTCCCCACCTCAAACTCCCCCTCCTCACTCCAAACTGCCCCACTAGCCCCCAAAGTGCCCCTTCCTGCCCCAAACTCCCCTTCCCCACCCCAAATTGCCCCTCCCCTGCCCCAAACTGCCCCTTCCCCACTCAAACTGCCCCTTCCACCCCTTCACTTGCCCCAAACTGCCCCTCCCCACCCCAAATTGCCCCACTTGCCCCCAAAGTGCCTAAAACTGCCCCTCCCCACCCAAACTGCCCCTTCCATCCCCTCACTTGTCCCAAACTCCCCCCCATCCCAAACTCCTCCTCCCAACCCCAAATTCCCCTTTCCCACCCCAAACTCCCCCTCCCCACCCCAAATTGCCCCTTCCACCCCCTCACCTGCCCCTTCCTGACCCAAACTCCCCCTCCCCACTCTAAAGTGCCCCTTCCCACCTCAAACTCCCCCTCCCCAGCCCCTCAAGACCATCCAACCCCCCCCACCCCTTCCCTGACCTCCCCCTCCCCAAACTGCCCCCTCCCCATCCAAATTCCCCCTCCCCACCCCCTCATTTGCCCCAAACTGCCCCTCCCCACCCTTCAGAGCATCCAACCCCCCCTCCCACCCCCTTCCCCGACCTCCCCCTCCCCAAATAACCAACCCCACTCCTCCCTCGGTGGGTTGGGGGGCAGCCACATCTTTATTTGGGGTGGGTGGGGCGCAGCGGGGCAGGGCCGGGCGGGGCTCGGGGGGTGCCGGGGGTGCCCGGGCCGGGGGTCTCGGGCCGGGGGTCACTTGTAGAGGATGTCGTAGTGGCCGGGGCGGTAGAGGAGGCAGACGCGGGGCTGCGAGCCCTCGGGGAACACGTGCGGGTTGGTGGCGCCGCCCTCGCCCCGGTCCATGTACTCCACCAGGATGGAGACGTGCAGCGCCCGCGCCAGCGCGATGATGTGGATGTGGTCGCTCTCCTTGCACATGGGCTCCACCTCCTGAAAGGGACGGACGGACAGACAGATGGACAGGGGTCAGTGAGGTGTGAGGGACATGGGCTCCACCTCCTGTAGGGGACAGACACACAGACAGACAGACAGGTCAGTGACAGCGATGATGTGGATGTGGTCGCTCTCCTTGCACATGGGTTCCACCTCCTGCAGACAGACAGATGGACAGATGGACAGGGGACAGTGAGGTGTGAGGGACATGGGGGACATCTCCTGCAGAGGACAGACACACAGACAGATGGACAATGGTTAGTGTGGTCAGTGAGGTGTGAGGGACAGAGGGACATTGGTCAGTGACAGTGGTCAGTGAGGTGTGGATGTGGTCGCTCTCCTTGCACATGGGCTCCACCTCCTGAAAGGGACGGACGGACAGACAGACAGACAGACAGACAGGGGTCAGTGAGGTGTGAGGGATGTGGGCTCCACCTCCTGAAAGGGATGGACAGACAGACAGACAGGGGTCAGTGTGGTGTGAGGGACAGAGGGACAATGGTCAGTGACAGCGATGATGTGGATGTGGTCGCTCTCCTTGCACATGGGCTCCACCTCCTGAAAGGGACAGACGGACAGACAGACAGGGGTCAGTGATAATGGTCAGTGAGGTGTGAGGGACATGGGCTCCACCTCCTGGGGACAGACAGACAGACAGACAGAGTGTGGTCAGTGTGGTCAGTGAGGTGTGAGGGACAGAGGGACAATGGTCAGTGACAGTGGTCAGTGAGGTGTGGATGTGGTCGCTCTCCTTGCACATGGGCTCCACCTCCTGAAAGGGACGGACAGACAGACAGGGGTCAGTGTGGTGTGAGGGACATGGGCTCCACCTCCTGTAGGGGACAGACACACAGACAGACAGACAGGTCAGTGACAGCGATGATGTGGATGTGGTCGCTCTCCTTGCACATGGGCTCCACCTCCTGCAGAGGACAGACAGACAGACAGATGGACAATGGTTAGTGTGGTCAGTGAGGTGTGAGGGACAGAGGGACAGTGGTCAGTGATAGTGGTCACTGCAGTGTGAGGGACAGAGGGACATTGGTCAGTGACAGCGATGATGTGGATGTGGTCGCTCTCCTGGCACATGGGCTCCACCTCCTGCAGGGGACAGACAGACAGACAGACGGACAGGGGTCAGTGATAATGGTCAGTGAGGTGTGAGGGACATGGGGGACACCTCCTGTGGACAGACAGACAGACAGACAGAGTGTGGTCAGTGTGGTCGCTCTCCTTGCACATGGGCTCCACCTCCTGAAAGGGACGGACAGACAGACAGACAGGGGTCAGTGTGGTGTGAGGGACATGGGCTCCACCTCCTGTAGGGGACAGACACACGGACAGACAGACAGGTCAGTGACAGCGATGATGTGGATGTGGTCGCTCTCCTTGCACATGGGCTCCACCTCCTGCAGACAGACAGATGGACAGATGGACAGATGGACAGGGGACAGTGAGGTGTGAGGGACATGGGGGACATCTCCTGCAGAGGACAGACAGACAGACAGATGGACAATGGTTAGTGTGGTCAGTGAGGTGTGAGGGACAGAGGGACAATGGTCAGTGACAGTGGTCAGTGAGGTGTGGATGTGGTCGCTCTCCTTGCACATGGGCTCCACCTCCTGAAAGGGACAGACAGACAGACAGTGTGGTCAGTGTGGTCGCTCTCCTTGCACATGGGCTCCACCTCCTGAAAGGGACAGACAGACAGACAGATGGACAGGAGTCAGTGAGGTGTGAGGGACATGGGCTCCACCTCCTGCAGACAGACAGATGGACAGACGGACAGACAGTGGTCAGTGAGGTGTGAGGGACAGAGGGACAATGGTCAGTGACAGAGATGACGTGGATGTGGTCGCTCTCCTGGCACATGGGCTCCACCTCCTACAGACAGACGGACAGACAGACAGACAGACAGACAGGGGTCAGTGACAATGGTCAGTGAGGTGTGAGGGACAGAGGGACAGCCATGATGTGGACGTGGTCGCTCTCCTTGCACGCGGGCACATGCCCAGGTGCCTCAGGTGCCCCAGACACAGTGACAGAAGCGCCCAGGTACAATGCCCAGGTGCCCAAGTGTTCGTACCTGCTGGCAGAGCTGCCAGGTGCCCCATGCACAGTGCCCAGGTACCCTCAGGTACAGTGCCCAGGTGCCCTCACACAGTGCCCAGGTGCCTGTACCTGCTGGCAGAGCTACCAGGTGCCCCATGTACAGTGCCCAGGTGCCCTCCCACAGTGCCCAGGTACAATGCCCAGGTGCCCGTACCTGCTGGCAGAGCTGCCAGGTGCCCCATGTACAGTGCCCAGGTGGCCGTACCTGCTGGCAGAACTGCCAGGTGCCCCATGTACAGTGCCCAGGTGCCCCAGGTACAATGCCCAGGTGCCCAGGTGCCTGTACCTGCTGGCAGAACTGCCAGGTGCCCCATGTACAGTGCCCAGGTGGCCGTACCTGCTGGCAGAACTGCCAGGTGCCCCATGTACAGTGCCCAGGTGCCCCAGGTACAGTGCCCAGGTGCCCGTACCTGCTGGCAGAACTCCTTGATGCTGCGCCCGCCCTCCAGGAACTGCTCGAAGAAGCGCCGGTGGCGCTGCAGGCAGCCCGAGGTGAGCAGGCGCAGGTAAACCACCAGGTAATCCGACGTGGCCGGCTCGTTGAAGGCGGCCAGCAGCTCGGGCAGCGGCACGCGGCGCTCCACGCGCTCGATCAGCTCCATCAGCTGGGGGAAACACACCTGGGTCACCTGTGTGTCACCTGTCACACCTGTGTCACCTGTGTCACACCTATCATACACCTGTGTAACATCTGTCACACACACGCGGCGCTCCACACACTCGATCAGCTCCATCAGCTGTGGGACAGACACCTGGGTCACCTGTGTGTCACCTGTGTGTCACCTGTCACACCTGTGGGTCACCTGTGTGTCACCTGTCACACCTGTGTCACACCTGTGTGTCACCTGTCACACACACCCGGCGCTCCACGCGCTCGATCAGCTCCATCAGCTGGGGGGGGACACACCTGGGTCACCTGTGTGTCACCTGTGTGTCACCTGTCACACCTGTGTGTCACCTGTGTCACACCTATCATACACCTGTGTCACACCTGACACACACACGCGGCGCTCCACGCGCTCGATCAGCTCCATCAGCTGGGGGGGGACACACCTGTCACACACCTGTGTGTCACCTGTGTGTCACCTGTGTCACACCTGGGTCACACCAACAGTGTCACACACACCTGTCACACACCTGTGTCACACCTGTGTCACACAAACAGTGTCACACCTGTCCCACGCAGCTGTGTCACCCCCAGAGCCCCCTCAGAGCCCCTCCTGAACCCCCAAAAGCCCCCAGACCCTCTCTGAACCCACCCTGACCCCCCCAAAGCCCCCAGACCCCTCAAAGCCCTCCTGATCCCAGCCTGAGCCGCTTCTGAGCCCCCCCAGACCCCCCAAAAAACCCTCCTGAATCCCCCCAGACCCCCTAGGACCCTCCTGAACCTCTCTAAAGCCCCCCAGAACCCCCAAAACCTCCCCAAAACCTCCTCCAGAGCCCCCTGGGTCCCCCAAAGCCCCCCAGAGCCCCCAGCCCCACCGTGTTGTGGAAGTCCTCGATGGTGAACTCGGTGAAGCCCTGAGCCACCAGCTCCTCCTTGCTGCGCGCCGACACCTCCTTGAACCTGGGGGGCACAAAAAGGGGCACGGGGGGCACTCAAAAGGGGTCTGGGGGCACCTAAAAGGGGTCTGGGGGCACCCAAAAGGCTCAGGGGGCACAAAAAGGGGCACGGGGGGCACTCAAAAGGGGTCTGGGGGCACCCAAAGGGCTCGGGGGGCACAAAAAGGGGCACGGGGGGCACCCAAAAGGGGTCTGGGGGCACCCAGAGGGCTCGGGGAGGGGGGGTTTGGGGAGTACCCAGAGGGGTCTGGGGGAACCTGGGGGGCACCAAAAGGGGGCTAAGGGGGGCTTGGGGGGCACTCAAAATGGGTCTGGGGTCATCTAAAAGGGGGCTGGGGGCACCCAAAGGGCTCAGGGGGCACCCAGATGGGACAGGGGAACCCTGAGGGGGCACCCAAGGGGGCTTGGGGGGCACAGGGGGTGATTTATGGGGGTTTGGGGGGGGTCTCTGGGTGTTTTGTGGTGTCCAGGGGTATTTTTGGGGTTCCTCAGGGTATTTTTGGGCTGTTTCTGATTATTTTTGGGCTGTTTTAGGGTGTTTTGGGCTGTTTTAGGATATTTTTTGGGTGTTTTGGGCAGTTTCAGGTTATTTTTGGCCGTTTTGTGCAGTTTTTTGGCCATTTCAGGTGATTTTGGGCCGTTTTGTGCAGTTTTTTGGCCATTTCAGGTTATTTCGGGCCGTTTTGTGCAGTTTTTGGGCAGTTTCAGGTGATTTCGGGCCGGTTTTGGGGCGCCCTCACCGCTGCAGCTCCTGGCCGTCCTCCAGCAGCGCCTCCAGGTGCGCGAAGCCGAAGGCGCGGTAGAAACAATTCCCGTCCGGCCGCGTCTTGCGGATGTACGAGTACTTCTGCAGCAGGTCCTGGGGACATCGGGGACAGTGGGGACACTGGGGACACCTGGGGACATGGGGGACACCTGGGGACATTGGGGACAGTGGGGACACTCTGGGGACATTGGGGGACAGTGTGGGGACATTGGGAACATGGGGGACACCTGGGGACACTCTGGGGACATTGGGGGACAGTGTGGGGACATTGGGAACATGGGGGACATTGGGGACACCTGGGGACATTGGGAACATGGGGACACCTGGGGACATTGGGGACAGTGGGGACAACATGGGGACAGTGGGGACATTGGGGACATTGGGGACAGCGTGGGGACAGGGGACACTGTGGGGACAATGTGGGGACAGCCCAGGGACAGCCCAGGAACAGGGACACCATGGGGACATTGGGGACACCGTGGGGACATTGGGGACACCTGGGGACATGGGGGACAGTGGGGACATTGGGGACACCTGGGGACATTGGGGACAGCCCAGGGACAGCCAGGACAGTGACCATGGTGACAGGGACAGTGGGGACATTGGGGACACCGTGGGGACATTGGGGACATTGGGGACACCTGGGGACATTGGGGACCTTGGGGACATGGGGGACAGTGTGGGGACATTGGGGACATGAGTGACATTGGGGACACCGTGGGGACATGGGGGACAGTGTGGGGACAGTGTGGGGACAGCATGGGGATAGTGTGGGGAAATTGGGGACACCGTGGGGACAGGGGACAGCCCAGGGACAGGGGACAGTGTGGGGACATTGGGGACAGCCCAGGGACACTGTGGGGACACTGGGGACAGTCCCTGGACAGAGACTGCATGGACACAGGAGAGACATGTCCCCACAGGGACAGTGAGGGGACATCAGAGGGCACCGTGGGGACACTGGGGACAGCCCAGGGACAGCCAGGACAGTGACCACGGGGACAGGGACAGTGTGGGGACATCAAGGGACACCGGGGACAGCCCAGGGACAGCCAGGACAAGGACACGGTGGGGACACTGGGGGGACACGGGGACATCCCTGGGGACAGGGACAGCCAGGACAGTGACCACGGGGACAAGGACACGGTGGGGACATCGGGGACAGCCCAGGGACAGGAACTGTGGAGACATGAGGACATCGGCACATACAGGGGGACAGAGTGGGACAAGGACCATGGGGACAATGGGGGGACATCCCTGGGGACACCATGGGGACACCATGGGGACACTGGGGACAGCCAATCCCAGCCCGGTGTCCCAGTGCCCCCCAGTCCCTTCCCAGTTCTCTCCCAGTCCATCCCAATCCCCTCCCAATCTATCCCAGTAGCATCCCCAGCCCTGTCCCAGTATCTCAGTCCCTCCCAAATTGTCCCCAGTCCCTCCCAGTGTCCCCCAGTCCCTTCCAGTCCATCCCAGTCTCTCCCAGTGTCCCCCAATTCCCTCCCAGTTCCATCCCCTGCCCTGTCCCAGTGTCCCCCAGTCCATCCTAACCCCCTTCCAGTTCCCCCAGTTTCCCCCAGTCCTTCCCAGTGTCCCCCAATCCCCTCCCAGTAGCTCCCAGTTTCCCTCCCAGTCTCTCCCAGTACCATATTCAGCCCCGTCCCAGTGTCCCAGTGCCCCCCAGTCCATCCCAGTCCCTCCCAGTCCGCACCTTGATTTTCTCCTGGTACACGTGGTCATCCTCCGCGTACTCCTTGTAGAGCTCGGCCAGCTCCAGGCGCTCGGACACCAGCGGGTTCTGCACCGCGATCTGCGCCCAACCGGGGGGTCACAAACCGGGGACACCCCCGGGACCCCCCCGGGGCCGGTTTGGGGGGGAACCGGAGGGATTTGGGGAGGGGGATCCGCACCTCCTGCTGGATCCGGTCCTGCTGCGCCATGATGGCCTCGTCGTAGGCCAGGCAGTTCACACCTGGGGGGACACCGGGAGTCACCGGGGGTTACCGGAGGGGTTAACGGGGGGTGCCGAGCGCGGCTCAGCCCCACCGGGAGGGTCCTAAGCGGGGAAACCGGGGGAGATCGGGGCGGGTTTGGTGCGTTCGGTGAACCGGAGTGATGGAGGCCCTCCCGGGAGTAGCGAGGCCACGGCGCGAGGGAGAACCGGGGGGGATCCCGCGGTGTGGGGATGGGTGAGGAGGGGGCTCCGTCGGTACCGTCGGCATCGCTGCCGCCCAGCGGCTCCGGCTGCGGCTGCTGAGGCTCCTCCGCCGCCATCGCCGCCCTGCCCGCCCCGCGCCGCTTCCGGGTCAGAGCCCGCCGCTTCCGGGGCACCGCCCGCGCCGCTTCCGGGAGCGGTAGAGGCTCCGCCCACGATGGGCGTGATTTGTGAGGGTTGACCACGCCCCTCTCCCCTCATGGCGGCGCCGCCCTCAGGGAGCGATGGCGGCACCGGGGAAGACCCGGGAACCTCCGGGAGCCCCGGGATGGTCCCTGTCAGCCTCGCTCCGAGGGTCGGTGCCTCGTTGAGCCCCGCGGCTTTGTGATCTTTCAAGCGAAAATGAAAGAAAGTATTTAAAAATTTTTAAGTGAGGCAGGGAAAATAATTAAAGACGCTTGATTGGAACTCGGCGGAGCGCCGGGGAAGGGGTTCGCCTTCCGTTTGAAGGGATTAATACGGAAATAAAGGGTTTTGCCTGTTTTTAAACTCATTTTCCTCTCACTGCCCTGCTTTTTCCTAGATAGAACTGGGATAGAATTGGGGTTACTGGGGTGGGACCGGGGGTACTGGGAAGGTGAAATTGTCTATTGTGGAACAAACCTCGCTCCCTCAGCGCCTTCTTTGGCACCGCCCCGTGCCCAGGTGCCCCCCAGGTATCCCCCAGGTGATCCCCGGGCAGGTGAGCCCAGGTAACCCCTCCCGGAGCCTCCACCCCCTCCTCATCCTCACTGCTCACCCAAAACTCCCCAAAATCCCCAATTTTCCCCATTCTCCGCTGCGCGTCTTTAAATTTCCCGCGCTGCCGGGCTGGGGGCGGGGTTATGCAAAACAGACTAGCACAGCGAGCGAAAGACATGCTGGGAGTATTTTGGGGGGTATTTGGGGGTTTTTTGGGGGTCCGATCGTGAGGAACGCGGGAGAAAAGTGCGGGATGGGATGGGGAAAGAGGCCGGGAATGGGATACAAAGGGTGTGAGCGCTCTGCGGGGATTTTGGGATTTTTTGGGGTTTTTTGGGGGTTTTCTGGGGGTCTCTCAGCTACCCCTGTCCCCGCGGCTCCTTGGGGGGAAAGGTGGGACCCCAATGGGGACAACAGCGGGGGCGGGTCAGAGAAAATGCAAATGAACAGGCGGATAATTAACATACCACCATGGAGGGGCGGGGCTTGTGAGGCGAGAGGCGGAGTTATGCTAATCAACAACCTGTGTGCGAGTAGGCGGAGACAATGCAAATAAAGATGCAAAGCCGGCCAATCACAATGCGGGGCGGGGAAAAGCGGAGGGCGGGGCTGGGAAAGATGAGCAAGCCGCTGTTTGCATAATGAGGTGGAGTTATGCAGATTTATTGAGCCGCCACACGCGCAAGGTATGATGGGAGCATTTTTGGGAAGAATTTCGGGGTTTTTGGGGTTAGATCGTGCGGGACACGGGAGCAAAGCGCGGGATGGGATGGAGAGAACGTTCCAGAAGGGTTCGGGAGCGGTCGGGGCGCGGCGCGGGGGTGGCCGTGAGGTGCGGGCGGGCCGGGCGGGGCCGGTGGCGGCGCTGGGCGGGGAGGCAGTATCGCTTCTCGGCCTTTTGGCTAAGATCAAGTGTAGTATCTGTTCTTATCAGTTTAATATCTGATACGTCCTCGATGAGAGGACTTTATATTAAACGGATTTTTGGGCTCGGGAGTTGGACCCGGAGCTTGCTCCCTCCGCTCCGCGCATCGTCCCGGTATTGCAGTGCCTCCGGGAACGGTGCACCCCGCACGGGGACCTCTCACTGGTGAAAAATAGATTAAAATCTTCCTAAATCGTGGGTAAATCGCGATATGAACGCCATGGTACTGATAGCAACCCCATCGTCCCGGTATTACAGCGCCTCCGCGAACGGTGCACCCCGCACGGGGACCTCTCACTAGTGAAAAATAGATCGAAAAGTTGCTTGGTGTGCGCTGAAATCGTGAATATGTCGCGACTTCACCCATGGTGCAGCCACTCGCTAACCTTCTATAACTCACTCAATCTGTACTGTACTCACTCGGTATTGCAGCGCCTCCGGGAACAGTGCACCCTCAATGGGAAATATGAATGGTCAAAAATAGATTAGAAATTACCTGCAACTGTCTGCAATCGTGGTTATACCGCGATATCAGCCATGGGTCAGCCAATCATTAATCTTTTACAACTCACTAATTTTGTCCTGTACTCACTCTCTTCGGTATCGCTGGAAACGACGGCGAATTATGAGTGGTGAAAAATAGACCGAAAATCACCTAAAATTGGGTGAAATCGGGGTTACATCTCGATATCAGCTACGGTTCTGCCGACTGCTGTTGCTCTGCAGCTCACTCACTCTGTGCTGTACTCTCCGTGCCGGTATTGCTGCACCCCTGGGAACGGTTCATCCCCAACAGGGACCCACATCGGTCAAAAATCGGCCAGAATCAGTTAAAATCGTGATTATTACATGGCGGTATTAGCCGCGGTTTGCCAGTCCCTGTCCCCCTGCAGCTCATTCATTGTGTCGCATTCACCTTACCTGGAATGCCAGCGAGCGACTAAAGCATGGCTGAAATCGCGGCCGAATTCCCCTTAAACTCGCATTTGAGTTTTCGATCTTTTTCACCGGCCCTAAGTCCCCGTTGGGGTTGCATCGTTCCCGGAGGCGCTGCAATCCCGGAAGGATGAGGGACAGCACAGAATGAATGAGCTGCCAGAAGTTCGCCGGTAGCTGCGTTATGGCTGAAGTCGCAATACAATCGTGATTTCCAATTAGCTTGGAATAGGTTCCAATCTATTTTTGACCAGTGAGAGGTCCCCGTGCGGGGTGCACCGTTCCCGGAGGCACTGCAATACCGGGACGATGCGCGGAGCGGAGGGAGCAAGCTCCGGGTCCAACTCCCGAGCCCAAAAATCCGTTTAATATAAAGTCCTCTCATCGAGGACGTATCAGATATTAAACTGATAAGAACAGATACTACACTTGATCTTAGCCAAAAGGCCGAGAAGCGATACCGGCACACCGCCCAGCGCCGGAGCCGGTCCAGCCCGGCCCGCCCGAACCTCATGGAGAGCCCCGCGCCGCGCTCGCAGCCTTTAAATTCCGTTCCTGGGCTCTTTTCCCAGCTCATCTGCACTTTCTCTCTCTTGTTTCGCACGATCACACCCCCAAAAACCCCGAAATTCTCCCCAAAAAATCATCCCAGCATCCCCTTCGCTCGCTCCTCTCTTCTGTTTTGCATAACCCCGCCTCTCACCCCGGCAGGTTTTGCGTCACTCGTTTATTAGCATAATAACACCTCTATATTTGCGTATTCATATCTCAGGACTGATTTGCTCCGCCCCTTTTCTTTACCCAGCGGTTTTCGGGCTGGGGGAACCGGTGTGGGGGAACTGGAGAGGTTTGGGGGTCCCTCCTTCCCTCCGTGGGGGATTTTGGGGGGGACAGGAGGCACCGCCGGGGGTGTTTCCGTCACCACTCGGCTCCCACGCCCCCCCATATTCGGAATCACTCGAGTATTTCCGTCACTGCTCGGCTCCTCCCGCCGCCCCCCTGGGCTCGGCTATTTCCGTCACTGCTCGGCTCCCTCCGTCTCGCCCCTGGGCTCGGCTATTTCCGTCACTTCTCGGCTCCTTCCACCGCCCCTCTACGCTCGGCTATTTCCGTCACTGCTCGGCTCCCTCCGTCTCGCCCCAACGCTCGGCTATTTCCGTCACTGCTCGGCTCCCTCCGTCTCGCCCCTGGGCTCGGCTATTTCCGTCACTTCTCGGCTCCTTCCACCGCCCCTCTACGCTCGGCTATTTCCGTCACTGCTCGGCTCCCTCCGTCTCGTCCCTGGGCTCGGCTATTTCCGGCAGCGCTCGGCCCTTTCCGCCGCTCCCATAGAAAACTCTTCAGCACACTGCATCCTTTCATTAGCAAGCCCCAAATTAACGCTCATTAATCTCTTTTCTCTCATCACCGCCCATTAACCACCCCGCCATCTGCTCAGCGACCCGCACAACCCTCCTGGAGACCACTTTGGCCCCGAAACCCCTTTAAACACCTCAAAATCACCCCCACAACAGCGCAAAACCAACCCTAAAAAAGTCAAAACAACTCAGAAATCCCAAAATGGCGGGGATTGTGCCCAAATTCCTTTATTGTGCTCAGGAGTTGGCGTTGGGCCCCTTCTTCTTGCCGAAGGTGGGCACGACGTTGACGAAGCGCCGGTTGTACTGCATGCGCCGCTTGGCCCGCCCCGTCTTCTTCTTCTTCTTCTCCTGCTTGGCCACCTGACGGAAAATCGGGGGGTCAGGGGGGTCCCCAAAATCATGGCAGGGTCCCCAAGCCCCCCAAAGCCGGGGGGAGCCCCCTCAGAGCTCACCTTGGGGGTCTGGCCCCTCACTTTGCCAGCACGGGCGAGGGACCCGTGCACCTTACCTGAAAGAAGTAAGGAAACGTTGGTGTTGGGGGGGTTGTTTTGTTAATTAACACCCCGATAATTAGCGGCCCCCCTGTAATTACCGCCCAGCAGGCGCGTGGAGAGGTCCAGGGTGGTGAATTCGGGGAGGGGGCTCTGCCCCAGCACGGCCTCATCGTCCAGGGGGGTCCCGGCGTGGAGCAGCACTTGGTCCTCGGGGGGGATCCCCGACAGCTCGGCCACCCTCTCCTGGGGGAGGGGCACAAACGGGGGGGTCAGCACCCCAAAATCGGGAATGGGGAGGGGGGACAGCCCCAATCTGGGGGGCTCTCACCTTGATCTGGGCGAGGGTCTCGGAGCCGGAGAGCTCGAGGGTGAGGAGGGTCTGGCCGCGGATGAAGAGCTGCATGGTGAGGGCTGTGGGGGGGAAATTGGGGGGTTAGGGGGGGTCCCCACAGCCCAAAAATGGGGGGAACCCCCTGGAAGGGAGGAGGGATCCCCAAGAAAAGAGTAAGGAAGAGTAAGGGGCAGTTTTAGGGTAATTTGAGGGCTGTTTTTGGGGAGGTGAGCAGGGTTTGAGGGGGCTGGGGCTGTTTTGGGTATGATCAGGGCAGTTTTGGGGTGTTGTGGCTATTTTGGGGGGCTGTGGGTGTGTTTTGGGGTGTTTCTGGCTGTTTTGGGTGGGATCAGGGCAGTTTTAGGGGCGTTTTCCTCCCCTCTCCCGCCCACAGGACTTTGTAACCTGGCCCGGGGCCCTGGGGACAAAGGGCTCTGCCTGGGGGGGGACACTGGGGGTCCTCTGGCAGCACCCTTGGGTGCCCCCGACGACCCCCTCAAGGGCCCCCCATAATCCCCATCACCCCAAACATTCGGAGCCCCCTAAGGATCCCCCCCAAACGCCCTCAGAATCCCCTCAAAACCCGTCCAGAGCCTCCCCAGCGGCTGCTGCAGCCCCTCCAGGCCCCCCCTCACCTGAACGCCCTCAGAGCCCCCCAAAAACCTCCCCAGCCCCTCTCACAGACCCCCCAATAGACCCCAGCCCCACAGAATACCCCGTTAAACCCCTCCAGAGCGGTCCCCCTATCTCAAATCCCCTCAGGATTCCCCCCAAACCCCAATACCCCCACTGAGCCCCTCCACAACGCTCCCCTCACCCCAAACCCCCTCAGAGCCCCCCAAACCCCCCTTAGCCCCTCCTGTACCCTCTCCCGGATCCCTCCGTCACCCCTGACCCCTCAAATCCCCCCAGATTCCCGTTCCGAGCCCCCCGGGCCCGGCCCCACCTCAGCGGCTCCCTCAGGGCTCGGAGCGCGGCGCGGAGAGAGCGCGGTGACGTCACGCGTGCGCACGTGCGCGCTGCGTGATGACGTTTGAGGGCGGGAAGGAGGAGCCAAGATGGCGGCGATGGCGGCGCTGGGCCGGAGGCTGCGGGCGCTGGGCCGGGGGGTCAGGGGGATGCAGGTAACGGGAAGGGGTTTTGGGGTGTGAGGGGTTCTTTTGGGGGGCATTTGAGGGACTCAGGAACAAGGGGGGAGCTGTGAGGGGGGAATTGGAGTGGGGGGTTTGAGGGGTGAAGGGAGGTTTGAGGATCCCTGAGGGGATTTGGGGTTTAGGGAGGGAAATTGGGAGGATCCTGAGGGGACTGGGGGGTGTGGGAGGGAGGAGAAACTGGCGGGGAACTGGACAGGGGGGGTTTTGGGGGAGTCATGAAAAACGAGGGGGGAACTTGGGGGTGAATTAATTTGGAATCTGGGGGAGTTCTCTGAGGGATTTTTGGGGACCTGGGGGTTCTCTGAGGGATTTTTGGGGGGGTTCTCGGAGGGATTTTTTGGGGGGGTCTCTGAGGAATTTTTGGGGAGTCTCTGAGGGATTTTTTGGGGGATCTCTGAGGGATTTTGGGGCGTCTCTGAGGGATTTTTTGGGGGTCCCCACAGAGCCCTCCCCGCTACGAGGAGTCCACGGCCGAGTTCGGGTTCGTGCAGCGCCTGCTGCCCCCCAGCCGCATCCCCGACCCCCCCCCGCACCCCAAATACCCCACCCCGTCCGGATGGAGCCCCCCCAAAGGTCCGGCACCCTGTCATTAACACTGGGGGGTTAATTAGTGCCGGGGCAGGGGTGCTTTACACCAAAATCGGGTTAATTAATGAGTTAATACTCTCGGGGGATGCCAAAATACTTCCTTGAAAGAGAAATTATTAATTCCAACCCAAGTGATGAAGAGAATTTACTTAAGGACAGAGTGCGTGCGATTCCCATGGGAGGGCGTTAATTACTCCGGGGGGGCTTTAATTACCCCCCGGGGGGATGTTAATTACTCCTTGGGGTGCTGATTACCTTTGGGGGAGCCCAAAATATTTCCCCCAAAGAGATATTCGTAATTCCAAACCGAGTAGTGAAGGGAATTTACGGAGTGCGGGAAGGGTTCGATTCCCCTGGGAGGGCGTTAATTACTGCGGGGGGGCTTTAATTAACCCCGGGGGGTGCTAATTACCCTCTGGGGGTGCCCCTTTGGCAGACCCCCCCCCGGAGCTGCCGTACCTGGTGCGCCGCTCCCGCCTGCACAACCTGCCCGTGTACGAGGGGCAGCGCCAGGGCCGGCGCCTGACGGAGCTGCGCCGCATCCACGGCGACATCTGGGTGAGTGGGGGGCTCGGGGGGGGGGGGGCTCGGGGGCTGGGGGGGATCCCCCTGACCCCCCCCGTGCCCCCCCAGGCGCTGCAGCGGGACCTGAGCGCGTTCCTGGGCTCCCTGGGGGTCCCCGAGGTGGCGGCGCAGGTGAACGAGGTGACGGGGACGCTGCGGCTGCGCGGGCACTGCGCGCCCCAGGTGAGGCAGTGGCTGCTCCAGAGGGGCTTCTAGGGAGCCCCGGGGCTGCTGGGGGACCCCAGAGCTGCCCCGGGACCCCCAGAGATCGGGGGAGCCAAAGATCCGCAAGGGGGACCCCGAAGTCTGCGAGGGATCGGCTGTGGGAGCACCCGGAGCTGCTGCAAATGGAGCCTGGGCAGGGAAAGCTCTGCTGGGAGCGCCTCCAGATCCACCTGGGCACCCCAAAATCTGCTGGGAGCGCCTCCAGATCCACCTGGGCACCCCAAAATCTGCTGGGAGCGCCTCCAGATCCACCTGGGCACCCCAAAATCTGCTTGGAACACCTCCAGATCTTATTGGGGCATCTCCAGATCCACCTGGGCACCCCAAAATCTGCTGGGAGCGCCTCCAGATCCACCTGGAGCACCCCAAAATCTGCTTGGAACACCCCAAAATCTGCTGGGAGCGCCTCCAGATCCAGCTGGGCACCCCAAAATCTGTTTGGGGCACCTCCAGATCCACCTGGAGCACCCCAAAATCTGTTTGGGCATCTCAAAATCCATTTGGGGCACTTCCAGATCCGCCTGGAACATCTCTAGATCCAACTGAGCACCCCAAAATTTGTTTGGGGCATCCCAAAATCCATTTGGGACACCTCCAGATCCACCTGGAGTTCCCCAAAATTCATTTGGGGCACCTCTAAATCCACCTGGGCACACCGAAATCTGTTTGGGGCACCTTCAGATCTACCTGAGCTCCTCAAAATCTGTTGGGAAAAGCTCCAAATTTACAGGAAAGCTTAGAATCCACCTGGGCACCCCGGAATCCGCGTGGAGCACCCCAAAATCTGCCTGGATCTGCTGTGGACAGCCCCAAATCGCTCTGGAGCAGCCCAAAATCTGCATTGGGATCCTGAAATCCACAGAAAGGACCCCAAAATCCACCTTGAGATTCCCCAAATCTGCTGGGAGCCCCCCAGAAATGAAAGAAACCCCCTCAAAAATGGAACAAACCCAAATAAACTCTGGTAACGCCTCGCAGCTTCTTGATTTACAGTGCACCTCCAAAATCCACCATGGGGCACCCCAAAATCTCCTAGGAGCCCCCAAAAATCAAACAAAACCACCCCAAAAATCAAACGAAATCCCCCCCAAAAAAATCAAAACAAAACCACCCTAAAAATAATCAAACAAAACCACCCAAAAATCAAACTAAATCCCCCAAAAAAATCAAACTAAATCCCCAAAAAAGTCAAAACAAAACCACCCCAAAAATCAAACAAAACCACCCCAAAAATCAAACGAAATCCCCCCAAAAAATCAAAACAAAACCACCCCAAAAATAATCAAACAAAACCACCCAAAAATCAAACTAAATCCCCCAAAAAAATCAAACGAAATCCCCCCAAAAAAGTCAAAACAAAACCACCCCAAAAATCAAACAAAATCACCCAAAAATCAAACAAAACCACCCCAAAAATCAAATGAAATCCCCCGCGCGGGACCCGGATGTGGCGGCGCCGCCGCAGAGGGGTAACGGCGGAGGGAGAATCATAGAGACGGACGGGAGAGGCCAGAGCGGCTTCCGCTGCCGCCGCCATGGCCACAGACACGGGAAGGAGAAACCGGAGCTGCCCGGTGGGGAAAACACCAGTATAAACCAGTATAAACCAGTGTATAAACCAGTACAGGGAGCGCCGCACCAACCGCAGAGGCTTTGGAGAGGTGCAAAATCATTATAAACCAATTCAGGCGGGCGTCTCTATGGCTGAGCCACCACAGAGGCTCTGAGGGAGAGGGGAGAACCATAGAGACGCGGCCAGAGCGGCTTCCGCTGCCTCCGCCATTACCGTAGAGACAGGAAGGAGAAACCGGAGCGGCCCAGTGGAGAGAACACCAGCATAAACCAGCATAAACCAGTACGGGGAGCGCCGTACTAATACAATAAAGCATTATAAACCAGCACAGGCGGGTGTCTCTATGGCTGAGCCACCACAGAGACTCTGAGGGAGGGGGGAGAACCATAGAGAGGCGCCCGAGCGGCCAGAGCGGCTTCCGCTGCCGCCGCCATTACCGTAGAGACAGGAAGGAGAAACCGGAGTGGCCCAGTGGGGAAAACACCAGTATAAACCAGTATAAACCAGTGTATAAACCAGTACAGGGAGCGCCGCACCAACCGCAGAGGCTTGGAGAGGTGCAAAATCATTATGAACCAATTCAGGCGGGCGTCTCTATGGTTGAGCCACCACAGAGGCTCTGAGGGAGAACCATAGAGACGCGGCCAGAGCGGCTTCCGCTGCCTCCGCCATTACCGTAGGGACAGAAGGAGAAACCGGAGCGGCCCAGTGGAGAAAACACCAGTATAAACCAGTATAAAACCAGTACGGGGAGCGCCGTACTAATACAATAAACCATTCTAAACAGCACAGGCGGGAGTCTCTATGGCTGAGCCACCACAGAGACTCTGAGGGAGAACCATGGAGACGCGGGCGCCGCCGAGCGCCCCCCGGCGGGCGGGAGCAGCCGAGCTTTACTGCAATTTTTATTTGTATTTACACCGGAGCGTGGTAAAAATTGTACATTATTTACAAATTAAATAATTCCGCCACCGCTTCGGGGGGAACAGGAGCGATTTTGGGGGGTCCAGAGCCCCCCCGGGTCATCCCTCCCCCTCCCTGTGGCTTCACCCCAAAACGAGGCGATTTCAAAGGAATTCACCCAAAAAAACCCCTCAAACAGACCCAAAGAAATGATGATTTTGGCTCAAAATGGGTTAAAAAAACACACAAAAGGGTTCAAATCAACTCCCCAAAGCGGCGCCGCTGCGTTTTGCAAATTTCCTCTCAAGCCACTCAAAGCTGGGGCAAAAACCCGAAAAAATGACAGGAAAAAAAAAGCGCCTCAAAGCTGAAAATACCAATTGGCTCCTTTTTGCCCCAAAACTCCCCCAGAGCCCAGTCTGGGTGCAAAAGGCGCCGTTTGCGTCGGTTCCGGCCGCGGGGTTTCGGAGTTTTGGTTTTTCCCTGAGAATTTGGGGTTCCAGAGGCACTGGGGGCGCGGCCGGGGCTGGGCCAAAAGCGCCCGGAATTGGGCAAAAGTCAGCGAGAAACTGCAACTGCCACCAGTACAAACCAGTACAGACCAGTCTGGGCTGGGGGGTGGGGTTGGGGTTAATACTGTTAATGGGAAGGGGGCAGAATTCCCAAAATTCCAGGGGAACCCCGAAATTCCATGGAGGGGACCAAAAATTCCCAAATTTTCCTGGGAAAATGCTGAAATTCCCACGGGTAGGACCCAAATTCGGGGCAATTTCCCCACAAAATTCCCATGGGAACCACAAGGACCCGGCCTGGCTTGGGGGGAGAGGGGAAATTGGGGGGAAATGGGGAAAAATGGGAAAAATCGAAGGGGAAAAATGATGGGGAAATGGAAGG